>NC_057812.1:692629695-692653317 GCF_018294505.1 Triticum aestivum
GACGGTAGGATGCGAGATGACGAGAGCGAGGAAGCGGCTATAGCTTAGGAAGGAAGGAAGGAGGAAATAGGGGAAATGTGACTTGTGGCCGGGGAGAAAAGGGGGTGGGGAAGGGGGGAGGGGGCGGGGGTAGATATTTTGGCGGTAGGCCAAAATTTTGGAAATGTGGAGGGAAACTTTGCGCGTGGTGCCTCCGGACCATTCACTTTGAACGATTGTGTGCGTCGCAAATGATTCTTCTGCTTTACGCGCATGGGATGAGTTTGATAATTCAAATTTTCGTGGAAGTTTCCCTGGGTACGTCATTGCATAATTTACCATCGCTTGCTAATTTGGGCACACAAAAGAGCGTACAGCAGACAGACCACACTTACTGAATCGAGCAATTTTAGTAATTAAACAGAGCCAGTTGACCTAAACATTGCTCTAACAAAAGACCAGCATTGAAAACAAAGCCTAAGTACGCATAATTTTAACAAATCCGCCGCCGCGCCGGCCTATGCATCGCCGGTGTGAGATGAGACGTCGATGACTTGTCCTGGCGACATGCCGCCGTTGGTGGACTCCGCGTCCCCCCTGCTAAAGTTGACTGCGTCCTCGTCCTCGTCCTCGGCGCCACCCTCAAGGTTGTAGTACTCATAGTAGTGGCTGCGCTAGAGCTCGCGTTGGTGCTCCACCACCGATTCCTCGACGGACAGACTCTTCTCTACCTCGACCTCGGCCAAGGGCAACTCCTCCGCTCGGCGCTTCTCAATCTCTGCCGCATCCTGCATCTCCAGCTCCCACTCGGCGACCTCATGAGGAAGCAGGTGATCCATGGCCAACACCGCCTTTTAGGACGTGGGTTGCATGCTGGCGTCCGAGGTGGCCTGGAATATCTTGGCATGTGCATCCTCGATCTTGGCGTGGATGGCCTCAACATGGGACAGGGCGACATCGGCGGCACGGACGGCAGCTCGAGCACTCTCGGCGTTTGTAGCCGCCGTCGCAGCAGCTGCTGCAGCCATCTCGGCTGCTGCCGCTGCCCTGTGGGCAGCCGCAGACGCCCTCTCGGTGGAAGTGGCCGCGCTCAATGCGGATGCGGCGGCACTCTCGGCGTAGGCGGCCGCGCTCTCGACCCAGGCGGCGGTGCTCAGGGGGGACGCGGCCATCGTACAGGCCTTCATGAAGCGTTTTCACGGCGTCATCTTTGCAAGAAGGGGGTGCGGGAATGGGGATCGGGATTCTTGGATTCGGGGGTTGCCGGCACTGGAGCAGACGAGCCAGAAAAGCTTAAGGAGGGAGACTTAAATAGACACTGATACGTATCCGTCGTGTCTATAATTTTTGATTGTTCCATGCTAATATTCTACAACTTCCATATACTTTTTGGCAACTTTTTATACTATTTTTGGGACTAACATATTGAACTAGTGCCCAGTGCCAGTTCCTGTCTGTCGCATGTTTTTGGTTTCGCAGAATATCCATATCAAACAGAATCCAAACGGGATAAAATGGACGGAGCTTATTTTTTGAATATTTGGAAAATCTGGGAGAAAGATCAACATGAAACGGTGTCCGAGGTGGCGACGAGGCAGGGGCCCACGCCCTCCCCAGGAGGGCGTGCCCCCACTCTCGTGGGCCACCTGTAAGGCGGTTGATGCCCTTCTTCGGCCGCGAGAAAGCTAATTCTTGGTAAAAAATCACGGCGAAGGTTTCAGTCCAATCGGAGTTACGGATCTCCATATATATACGAAACGGTGAAAGGGCAGCAGAACAGAATGCAGAAACAGAGAGAGACAGAGAAATAAATCCAATCTCGGAGGGGCTCTCGCCCCTCCCACACCATGGAGGCCAAGGACCAGAGGGGAAACCCTTCTCCCATCTAGGGAGGAGGTCAAAGAAGAAGAAGACGAAGGGCCCCACTCTCCCCTTCTCTTCCGGTGGCGCCGGAACACCGTTGTGGCCATCATCATCACCGCAATCTTCACCAACAACTTCACCGCCATCATCACCAACTCTTCCCCCCTCTATGCAGCGGTGTAACCTCTCTCTTACCCGCTGTAATCTCTACTTAAACATGGTGCTCAACGCTATATATTATTTCCCAATGATGTATGGCTATCCTATGATGTTTGAGTAGATCCGTTTTGTCCTATGGGTTTGAGTTGCATGTTTTATTATTGGTGCTGTCCTATGGTGCTCTCCGTGTCGCGCAAGCGTGAGGGATTCCCGCTCTAGGGTTTGCAATATGTTCATGATTTGATTATGGTGGGTGGCGTGAGTGACAGAAGCACAGACCCGAGTAAGTAGGTTGTTTGCGTATGGGATAAAGGGGACTTGATGCTTTAATGCTATGGTTGGGTTTTACCTTAATGATCTTTAGTAGTTGCGGATGCTTGCTAGAGTTCCAATCATAAGTGCATATGATCCAAGTAGAGAAAGTATGTTAGCCTATGCCTCTCCCTCAAATAAAATTGCAATAATGATTACCGGTCTAGTTAACGATTGCCTAGGGACAAATAACTTTCTTGTAACAACAAACTCTTTACTAAAACTAATTTAGTTGTGTCTTTATCTAAATAGCCCCTAGCTTTTATTTATGCGCTCTTTACTTTCTTGCAAGTCTATCCAACAACACCTATAAAGTACTTCTAGTTTCATACTTGTTTCCGGTAAAGCGAACGTCAAGCGTGCGTAGAGTTGTATCGGTGGTCGATAGAACTTGAGGGAATATTTGTTCTACCTTTAGCTCCTCGTTGGGTTCGACACTCTTACTTATCAAAAGAGCCTACAATTGATCCCCAATACTTGTGGGTTATCAAGACCTTTTTCTGGCGCCGTTGCCGGGGAGCAATAGCGTGGGGTTAATATTCTCGTGTGTGCTTGTTTGCTTTATCACTAAGTAATTTTTATTTGTTGTTCTTAGTTGTTCTCTTTCTTTAGTTATGGATATGGAACACGAAATACCAAAAAAATTAGGTGTACTTTCTGCTCATGGAGATGGGGAACCTCCTAAAACCCTCGATGCTGGTTACGTGACAGACATTATGTACTACTTTGATAATCCTGAGAAAACCCCATTCAATTATGGAATGGGAGTAACATTGGATCAACGCGAATACTTTAGGGATTATCGCTTGACACAAAAAGGGAAAATATTATGAGATCAAATTCATATATTTAAGTGGTATGCTAGACAACTATGCGTGAGTTATGATTATACTTGTTGCTCTAGGATGAAGGGTCCACACCTTCCCTTTTCATGCTAATTTAATGATAATAAAACCTTAGCTTCTTATGCTAATGGTATATATGGTTACTATGATGTGGAACAAATAGAAGAATTTGTTGCTTTTAGGGTGCTTATGAAATTGAATCTATGTTTAAAGAGTTTGAAGATTTTGATGATGCTGCTTATAGACCTGAAAATTTAGCTATCCTCAAATATTGCTATGACAATTATGAATACAATTCCGATATTAATTCACTTATTGAGAAAGTCTCCGCTGTCCAAGAAGAGACTAATATTTTGCAGGAATCTATGGAAGAAGAAGTTGATGAAACTGTGAGCTCATTGGATGAAAAAGATGAGGAGGAAAGCGAAAAACAAAAGAAGGAAGAGCGGATTGATCACCCGTGCCAATCTTCTAATGAGAGTAACTCTTCAACTCATACATTGTTTAATTCCCCTTCGTGCTTACCGAAGGATGATTGCTATGATGATTGTTATGATCCCGTTGATTCTCTTGAAATATCCCTTTTTGATGATGCTTGCTATGCTTGTGGCCAAGATGCCAATATGAATTATGCTTATGAAGATGAACTTGCTATAGTTCCTCATGTTAAACATGAAGTTGTTGCTATTGAACCCACGCATGATAGTCCTATTATCTTTTTGAATTCTCCTGATTATACTATATCGGAGAAGTTTGCTCTTATTAAGGATTATATTGATGGGTTGCCTTTTACCATTGCACATGATGATTTTGATAGATATAATATGCATGTGCTTGCTGCTCCTACATGCAATTATTATGATAGAGGAACCACATCTCCGCCTCTTTATGTTTCCAACATGATAGAATTGCAAGAAACTGCTTATACTATGTATTGGCCTTTACTTTGCGTGCATGAATTGTTCTTTTATGACATGCCGATGCATAGGAAGAGAGTTAGACTTTGTCATTACATGATATATATTGATTTGTGCTCACTACTAAATTACAAATCATTGCTAATTAAGATTGGCTTTGATATACCTTGGGATCCGGGTGGATCCATTACTTGAGCACTATATGCCTAGCTTAATGGCTTTAAAGAAAGCGCTGCCAGGGAGACAACCCGGAAGTTTTAGAGAGTCATTTATTTCTGTTGAGTGCGTTCATATAGTTTAAAAACAACAAAAATAAAGAGGAGAACCCTAAACTTTTCAAAAAGGAAAGTGAAAGTGAGAAAGACAAGCATTGTTGAAGTGGGGGAGCTCCTTGAACTTTGTTCATGCTCACGGCAACTTTGTGAATCTTGATTACAGAAACTTTTCAACAAAAATAATTATCCCCTTGTACAATTCCATTATATTATATATCTATCTATCAATCTATCTATATCTATCTATCTACCTACCTATACATACCTCTATACCTATACTAATTACAGACTCCCTAAAAATTACCACTTTAATTAGAAATTAGGAACCGTTAATCTCGTGGGACTGAATTATAACGGCTCAGATTGAGTTATAATTAATGGTCTAGATGAGCTGGTAATAACCTGTTTTGTCATGATCTGGTTTTTCTTTTGGGCCATGTCAAGATCTAATTGAAGAAGAGCAATAGATTAGAAAAAGAGATGTCACGACCCCAAACTCTTAACTGAGTTTTTTTCCCTTAAAAAACTCTCTTACGTTTAATTGAAATTCTATCTCTGCAGCCAAGAAATAAAGGGACAATCACGTTTCTCGGTTATTCTTTCTTTCTTTTACCATGCTTATCTACAAAAGGAACCCCTGATTGTCGCCTC
This sequence comes from Triticum aestivum, assembly GCF_018294505.1. NCBI lineage: Eukaryota > Viridiplantae > Streptophyta > Magnoliopsida > Poales > Poaceae > Triticum > Triticum aestivum. Next base: position 692,634,697 of record NC_057812.1, read on the forward strand.
CATCTCGGTCTAGCGATCTGAAAATTTCAATCCAGCGGGGACGAGTTCGATCCGGCAGCCCTTACTTGCATCCGTTTGATTCCAGGAAACATGGATGCACTACACCCTGCCCGCTGGATGCTGCTGCTGGTAACTGTGCGCCACCAAGTTCTACCGCTATGAGGTCCTCAGCTATTACGATGTTATTGCTGCTCCAGCCGTCAACCTGCTGGCTGCCTGTCCTGCATGTGGTTTAGCAAGTAATTAAAGAAACAAATAGATTTGAATTGGAGAGGGAGCTATGGCCATGAACAGCTCACAGATTGCATCAGAAACAATCTAATCAGAAGAGAGAAGGGATAAATCAAATCGAAAAGGAGCAACTCACTAGTCACACACCATGGAAGGAGAATCCTTGAGCTTTATAAACAATTTGTGATCTTTCCATGGAAGGTAAACCTTAATTCGTCATTAGTTAGAAAATAGATAGATCGACTGGTGCTAAGTAAAGGTAATTGTAAAACTAGGATTAAACTGTAATAATTTCGAATAGTTTGCAAGCTATAAGCAAAAATCTGATGCCAGCGCTGCAGTTTGGGGATTAATAGTAATTTCCAACAGTACCAAAAAATATATTACTGATTTAAGTTTGCTACGAGCAAAGATCTGATGTTGGTGCTGCAGTTTTGAGCAAGAACATATTATTTTGAAAGAACGAAGGTTGTAGACATTTCCTCTAGATATCATGTGTGGTCTGATTTTCGTTGTTTGGAAAAACATATTAGAAGGTACAAAATAAATGTGGAGTTGTAGTATATGTTTGTGTGAAAAGCTGTGAATAGTCCTTTTCAAAGGAGTTTAACTCTCACAGGTTTGGGCAGTTGCAGTGCGAGGCAGCGTAGCACCATGCGATGGTGCCAATGAGCATTGTACTTGTGGCGAGGTGCTGCTTCAAAGGCGAACAACATGAGGAGGAGGACAGAAAGGAGAGCGGCTACTTGCAGTTCCAGTGTACCTACGACGGTGCGCAAAAAGGAGGAGGCGAGATGCGGAGATCGACGTGTTCTCGCCCCCTGTTAGTGTAATTAGTGCAGTATTCTCTTTGTTGAATTCTATGCCGATATGTACTTGGTTGGAAAGTTACTACTCTAAGTACTATAGATTAATACATTTATGCTACAACATTAAAACCTTTGTTGTAACGTGCAGTTTCTAATCCACGGTTTTGCCATGGTTGTGTGTCTTCTCCATCAGGTAGTTCAGGTAGTCCACCCAAACCATGGCTGGCCACTCAACAGTCAACTCATATTTGACTATCCCTACAAGCAACAAAATCTTCATCGTAGCCGATGGCAAACATCCCAAGCAGTATAGCTGCCTCATGTTACTGCAGTAACGCATCAGTGTGGTATTGTTCAACAGCATGTGCACATGTATCATGTATGCCGCACTTTTCTCGGTTCAATTGCTATCGGTTACTTCCAATCTGTTGAGCTCTTTTCGCTCTATTTTAGGTCTACTCCATAATGAGATCTCACATGTCCATTTGAATTAAAATTTAGTCACATTTTCTTTTCAATGCTGGTAGATGATTCTCAGGTGGTGGTTCAGATAGAATGCTGTCGCTGTAGAAGAAGTGAAGAACTAGGATATGTTGTCGTTCCAAGTCCCAATCGCGACACGGGCTGTTATGGCATGCCAAGTTGGCCGGATCATGCTTGACATGTCTCTGGTGGGAGCTAACCAGCTGTTCCCAGTGACAACAGAACGGCCATCAGCGGCAACGCATGCAGATTGAAGAGGGGAACCAGGACTGCAGGAGTTCATGACAACAGAAATTGCGAGCATGTTGTACATGAAGGAGAGAAGGACAACGGATGGATGAGAGCTGACGAAGCGGTAGATGCTTGCGCCGTTACGTGCTCTAGAGATTGGATCTTAATTAATTAATCCTATGCAGCCAAGATGTTGCTTCAGGCTTAATTCCTTTCACCGCTAGGACTGAATCATGCCTTTGTTGCGGTTCAGCTGTAGTACGTCCTTCTTCCTCAAAGGAACCAATGATCCCCTCAATATTTTTCTTACCGGACGTTTTGATTCTCTTTGAGAAGAAACAATCAGTGTTTAAACTCAGTTTAGTTGCTATTTGATGGATGTCTTAATATATTCTGATTATAGTTTCTTTCGTCTTTTATCTTATATAAATAGGTGTAACAATGGCTACGTACCAACACGATGCTCTATGATTCTTTGAACAGATACAAATAAATTAATATACAACAACAAAGCCTTTAGTCCCAAACAAGTTGAGGTAGGCTAGAGGTGAAACCCATAAGATCTCGCAACCAACTCATGGCTCTGGCACATGGATAGCAAGCTTCCACGCACCCCTGTCCATAGCTAGCTCTTTGGTGATACTCCAATCCTTTAGGTCTCTCTTAATGGACTCCTCCCATGTCAAATTCGGTCTACCCTGCCCTCTCTTGACATTCTCCGCACGCTTTAGCCGTCCACTATGCACCGGAGCTTCTGGAGGCCTGCACTGAATATGCCCAAACCATCGCAAACGTGTTGGACAACCTTCTCTTCAATTGGTGCTACCCCAACTCTATCTCATATATCATCATTCCGGACTCGATCCTTCCTCGTGTGGCCACACATCCATCTCAACATACGCATCTCTGCCACACCTAACTGTTGAACATGTCGCCTTTTAGTCGGCCAACATTCTGCACCATACAACATTGCGGGTCGAACCGCCGTCCTGTAAAACTTGCCTTTTAGCTTTTGTGGCACTCTCTTCTCACAGAGAATGCCAGAAGCTTGGCGCCACTTCATCCATCCGGCTTTGATTCGATGGTTCACATCTTCATCAATACCCCCATCCTCCTGCAGCATTGACACCAAATAATGAAAGGTGTCCTTCTGAGGTACCACCTGGCCATCAAGGCTAACCTCCTCCTCACACCTAGTAGTACTGAAACCGCACATCTTGTACTCGGTTTTAGTTCTACTAAGCCTAAACCCTTTCGATTCCAAGGTTTGTCTCCATAACTCTAACTTCCTAGTTACCCCGGTCCGACTATCGTCAACTAGCACCACATCATCCGCAAAGAGCATACACCATGGGATATCTCCTTGTATATCCCTTGTGACCTCATCCATCACCAATGCAAAAAGATAAGGGCTCAAAGCTGACCCCTGATGCATTCCTATCTTAATCGGGAAGTGATCAGTGTCGACATCACTTGTACGAACACTTGTCACAACATTATCGTACATGTCCTTGATGAGGGTAATGTACTTTGCTGGGACTTTGTGTTTCTCCAAGGCCCACCACATGACATTCCGTGGTATCTTATCATAGGCCTTCTCCAAGTCAATGAACACCATATGCAAGTCCTTCTTTTGCTCCCTATATCTCTCCATAAGTTGTCGTACCAAGAAAATAGCTTCCATGGTCGACCTCCCAGGCATGAAACCAAACTGATTTTTGGTCATGCTTGTCATTCTTCCTAAGAGGTGCTCAATGACTCTCTCCCATAGCTTCATTGTATGGCTCATCAGCTTAATTCCATGGTAATTAGTACAACTCTGAACATCCCCCTTGTTCTTGAAGATTGGTACTAATATAGTCCGTCACCATTCTTCTGACATCTTGTTTGCCCGAAAAATGAGGTTGAAAAGCTTGGTTAGCCATACTATCGCTATGTCCCGGAGACCTTTCCACACCTCATTGGGGATACAATCAGGGCCCATCGCCTTGCCTTCTTTCATCCTTTTTAAAGTCTCGTTGACCTCAGACTCCTGGATTTGCCGCACAAAACGCATGCTGGTCTCATCAAAGGAATCGTCCAGTTCAATGGTAGAACTCTCATTCTCCCCATTGAACAGCTTGTCGAAGTACTCCCGCCATCTATGCTTAATCTCCTCGTCCTTAACCAAGAGTTAGCCTGCTCCGTCCTTGATGCATTTGACTTGGCCAATATCCCTCCTCTTCCTCTCTCGGATCTTGGCCATCTTATAGATGTCCCTTTCACCTTCCTTCGTGCCTAACCGTTGGTAGAGGTCCTCATATGCCCGAGCCCTTGCTTCACCAATAGCTCGCTTTGCGGCATTCTTCGCCATCTTGTACTTCTCTATGTTGTCTGCACTCCTATCTAGGTATAGGCGTTTGAAGCAATCTTTCTTCTCTTTAATCGCCTTCTGGACATCATCATTCCACCACCAGGTATCCTTATCTTCGCTTCTCCTTCCCCTGGACACTCCAAGCTCCTCCGAGGCCACCTTACGAATGCAAGTCGCCATCTTCGTCCACACATTGTTCGCATCTCCTCCTTCCTCCCAAGGTCCCACCTTAATGACCCTCTCCTTGAATGCTAGAGCTACCTCCCCCTTGAGCTTCCACCACTTCGTTCTAGCGACATTGGCACGCTTATCTCGCTGGACACGAATACGAAAGCGGAAGTCAACAACCACAAGCTTATGCTGGGGTACAACACTCTCTCCAGGTCTCACCTTACAGTCTAGGCACGCACGCCTATCTTCTCTTCTCGAGAGGATGAAATCAATCTGGCTAGAGTGTTGGCCCCTACTAAAAGTCACCAGATGTGATTCTCTCTTTCTAAAGAGGGTGTTAGCTACAATCATGTTGTAGGCTAGAGCAAAGCTTAAGACATCTTCTCCTTCTTGATTCCTGATGCCATAGCCAAAGCCCCCGTGCGCCCCTTCAAAACCTGTGTTAGATGTACCCACGTGGCCATTGAGGTCTCCTCCTATGAAGAGATTCTCACCAATCGGTATACTCCTAACCATGTCTTCCAGGCCTTCCCAGAACTCCCTCTTGGTGTTCTCATGGTGGCCTACTTGCGGGGCATACACGCTGATAACATTGAGAACCAAGTCCTCAACTACCAGCTTGACCAGGATAATCCGTTCCCCACATCTCTTGACGTCTACCACTCCATACTTGAGGCTATTGTTGATCAAGATGCCTACGCCATTTCTGTTTGTAGCCATCCCTGTGTACCACAGCTTGAAGCCGGTATCCTCCACCTCCTTCGCCTTCTGTCCTCTCCATTTGGTTTCTTGGAAGCAAAGGATATCAACACCTCTCCTCACCGATGCATCAACTAGCTCCCGAAGCTTCCCTGTCAGAGACCCTACGTTCCAGCTACCTAAGCGAATCCTCCTAGGCTCGGCTAGCTTCCTTACCCTTCGCACTCGTCGAGTCAAATGCGAAGACCTTTGCCCATTTCCACTACATCCGGGCGCCGATGTAGCGCGCCACTAAGGATGTGACGACCCGATCCTCGCTCACTTGCCACCGTATCCGGATCAAGATACAGTGCGCCACCTTGGGGGTGACGGCCCGGCCCTTGCCCATTTTCCACCACACCGATGTAGCACGTCGCTGAGAGGGTTACGCCCCAACGAAAATCTTTTGGGTTTCATCTCCATAAGAGTGGCTGAGTTTTTACGTTGGCTCGCCAAGCCTATCACAACCCTCCTCCTTTACCCGGGCTTGGGACTGGCTATGTTGAGACAACATAGGCGGAGTTCAAATAAATTAATATATTCTCTTGAAAACGGCGTGTTATGCAAAATTCAGATCTATGCGACGTTTCGTTTCGAAAAACATTGAGCGTGTTTTTTGGGTCATATACAGTTTTGAAAAAAAAATCCAGAAACAATCAGATATTGGGGGAACTGGAAGCTATAGTTTCCAACACTTATTTTGTTTTGTAAGTAGAAATAATGATAAATATAAAATAACGTTCCGCACAGTTTGAATGCTTTGATCTAGGGCACATGCATACCTGGACAAACATAACAGTAGAGGTTATTAGCAAGGAACGATGGTGGCTAATTGATCTTTTTACATTAATTGTTGAGGTGTCTGTAAAACTTAATCGTGGTCGCTCTCTATATGAAAATAATAGTACAATATATCTAAATTGGTTGTAAATATTGGAAAAAGGCTTGACTTAATCACGCTGACAATAAAGAAAATAAATAGCCCCATATTAAGTTGATGCCTTTTTTCTGTGAGGGTATCTGATGATTTTCCTCTATGCATTTTTTAAAATGGTGCATATGGTAACAATTAAATGTGATGCCTTACGAAGGAGCAATTAAGACCCGTAAAAAGATATTAGATTATGATCTATGAGCAAAGCACAAATTTAGGAATGTCTGGGGAGTTGTATCAATGTTTCAAGTTGCGTTTTAAATCAAAGGGAAGTTCGACCGGGAGATATTGTTTAGAAATCTACTTTACGGTGTCACACAGACAAAGGATTGGTATATTTCTCCTGAATATTTATAAAGTCATGCATAGTTAGATATTACCTTTTTTGGAAGTCTTACGTGAATTTACACTTTCAAGTATGCGAAAAAAATGACACGTATTAAGACATGCACAATAATGCACTTGAAACATAAATAAAATAAAACTCTAAAGTTATATTAAAACTAGAAAAAAATAGATGGGAATTATGTTGATTTGATTTTAAATATAAAAACATGGCATTGTAGACAAATCACTATGAGAAAAAGGAAGAATTTTGAAGCATGCAATAGTCAAAATAACAACAATGAACCAAAACCATAGCAATTCATCAATATTCCATATACTAGCCCGCGCAAATGCATGGGTTCACGACTAGTAAAAATAATGTGCCAAGGTTTGACTTTAGGATGTTTACAATACTTGTTGGTTTGTACGGTGCAGGACAGAAACTTTGGCTGTAGTGTGCGATTTTTAATTTTTTACTGGAACGTCAAATGGTTCTGATTCTTTCTGCACTGTCTTTCTATACAAATTGTTTATTTTTCCTAATTTTTGCAGAAATTTTCAAGTATCAGAAGTATGGTGAATGTTCAGATTATTACAGACTGTTCTGTTTCTGACAGATTCTGTTTTTGATGCATAGTTTGCTTGTTTTGATGAAACTATCAACTTATATCAGTGGATTAAGCCATGTAAAATCTATATTAGAGTAGACACAATGCAAAAACAAAATATGAATTGGTTTGCAACAGTACTTAGAGTAGTGATTTACTTTATTATACTAACGGATCTTACCGAGTTTTCTGTTGAAGTTTTGTGTGGATGAAGTGTTCGATGATCGAGAAGGTTTCAATGTGAGAAGAAGGAAGAGAGGCAAGAGCTCAAGCTTGGGGATGACCGAGGCACCCCAAGTAAATATTCAAGGAGACTCAAGCATCTAAGCTTGGGGATGCCCCGGAAGGCATCCCCTCTTTCTTCAACAAATATCGGTATGTTTTGGGATTCGTTTCATTCATGTGATATGTGCAAATCTTGGAGCGTCTTTTGCTTTAGTTTTCGTTTTTTTCTTTTATGCATCATGCTGGTATGAGATGGTCCTTGGTTGATTTATAGAATGCTCTTTGCACTTCGCTTATATCTTTTGAGTTTGACTTTATAGAATGCTTCATGTGCTTCACTTATATCTTTTGAAGTTTGGATTGCATGTTTCGCTTTACATAGACAACCGCCATTTGTACGATGCTCTTTTGCTTCACTTATACTTGTTAGATCATGGGCATATCTTTTGTACAAATAATTAAACTCTCTTACTTCACTTATATCTATTTAGAGAGATGACAGGAACTGGCCATTCACATGGTTGGTCATAAAATCCTACATAAAACTTGTAGATCACTGAATATGATATGTTTGATTCCTTGCAATAGTTTTGCGATATAAAGATGGTGATATTAGAGTCATGCCAGTCGGTAGTTGTTGACTGTAGAAATACTTGTGTTGAAGTTTTTGATTCCCGTAGCATGCACGTATGGTGAACCGTTATGTGATGAAGTCGGAGCATGATTTATTTATTGATTGTCTTCCTTATGAGTGGCGGTAGGGGACGAGCGATGGTCTTTTCCTACCAATCTATCCCCCCTAGGAGCATGTGCGTAGTACTTTGTTTCGATAACTAATAGATTTTTGCAATAAGTATGTGAGTTCTTTATGACTAATGTTGAGTCCATGGATTATACGCACTCTCACCCTTCCACCATTGCTAGCCTCTCTAGTACCACGCAACTTTCGCCGGTACCATAAACCCACCATATACCTTCCTCAAAACAGCCACCATACCTACCTATCATGGCATTTCCGTAGCCATTCCGAGATATATTGCCATGCAACTTCCATCATCATCATATACATGACTTGAGCATTCATTGTCATATTGCTTTGCATGATCGTAAGATAGCTAGCATGATGTTTTCATGTCTCGTCCGTTTTTTTGATGTCATTGCTATGCTAGATCATTGCACATCCCAATACACCGCCGGAGGCATTCATATAAAGTCATATCTTTGTTCTAGTATCGAGTTGTAATATTGAGTTGTATGTAAATAAAAGTGTGATGATCATCATTATTAGAGCATTGCCCCAGTGAGGAAAGGATGATGGAGACTATGATTCCCCCACAAGTCGGGATGAGACTCCGGACTTTACAAAAAATAAAATAGGCCAAAGAAGCCCAAATTAAAAAAAGTGGCCAAAGAAGCCCACCAAAAAATAAAACAAGAAAATAAAAAATGAGAGAAAAAGAGAGAAGGGGCAATGTTACTATCCTTTTACCACACTTGTGCTTCAGAGTAGCACCATGTTCTTCATATAGAGAGTCTCTTGAGTTATCACTTTCATATACTAGTGGGAATTTTCATTATAGAACTTGGCTTGTATATTCCTATGATGGGCTTCCTCAAATGCCCAAGGTCTTCATGAGCAAGCAAGTTGGATGCACACCCACTTAGTTTTCAGTCTGAGCTTTCATACACTTATAGCTCTTAGTGCATCTGTTGCATGGCAATCCCTAATCACTCACATTGATATCTATTGATGGGCATCTCCATAGCCCGTTGATACGCCTAGTTGATGTGAGACTATCTTCTCCTTTTTGTCTTCTCCACACAACCTCCACCATCATATTCTATTCCACCTATAGTGCTATGTACATGGCTCACGCTCATGTATTGCGTGAAAGTTGAAAATGTTTGAGAACGTCAAAAGTATGAAACAATTGCTTGGCTTGTCATCGGGGTTGTGCATGAATTGAATATTTTGGGTGGTGAAGATGGAGCATAGCTAGACTATACGATTTTGTAGGGATAACTTTCTTTGGCCATGTTATTTTGAAAAGACATGATCACTTTATTAGCATGCTTGAAGTATTATTGTTTTTATGTCAAATGATAGACTATTGCTTTGAATCACTCGTGTCTTAATATTCATGCCATGATTACATATATGATCAAGATTATGCTAGGTAGCATTCCACATCAAAAATTATCTTTTTATCATTTACCTACTCGAGGACGAGCAGGAATTATGCCAATATTCTACAACTTCCATATACTTTTTGGCAACTTTTTATACTATTTTTAGGACTAACATATTGATCTAGTGCCCAGTGCCAGTTCCTCTCTGTTGCATGTTTTTGGTTTCGCAGAATATCCATATCAAACGGAATCCAAATGGGATAAAAACGGATGGAGCTTATTTTTGGAATATTTGGAAAATCTGGGAGAAAGATCAACGAGAAACGGTGTCCGAGGTGGCCACGAGGCAGGGGCCCACGCCCTCCCCAGGAGGGTGCGCCCCCACCCTTGTGGGCCACCCGTAAGGCGGTTGATGCCCTTCTTCGGCCGCAAGAAAGCTAATTTTTGGTAAAAAATCACAGCAAAAGTTTCAGTCCAATCGGAGTTACGGATATCCATATATATACGAAACGGTGAAAGGGCAGCAGAACAGAACGCAGAAATAGAGAGAGACAGAGCGATAGATCCAATCTCGGAGGGGCTCTCTCCCCTCCCACGCCATGGAGGCTAAGGACCAGAGGGGAAACCCTTCTCCCATCTAGGGAGGAGGTCAAGGAAGAAGAAGAAGAAGGCCCCCCCTCTCCCCTTCTCTTCCGGTGTCGCCGGAACACCGCGTGGCCATCATCATCACCGCAATCTTCACCAACAACTTCACCACCATCATCACCAACTCTTCCCCCCTCTATGCAACGGTGTAACCTCTCTCTTACCCGATGTAATCTCTACTTAAACATGGTGCTCAACACTATATATTATTTCCCAATGATGTATGGCTATCCTATGATGTTTGAGTAGATCCGTTTTTACCTATGGGCTATTTGATGATCAAGATTGGTTTGCGTTGCATGTTTTATTATTGGCGCTTTCCTATGGTGCTCTCTATGTCGCGCAAGCGTTAGGGATTCCCGCTATAGGGTTTGCAATATATTCATGATTTGCTTATGGTGGGTGGCGTGAGTGACAGAAGCACAGACCCGGTTAAGTAGGTTGTTTGCATATGGGATAAAGGGGACTTGATGCTTTAATACTATGGTTGGGTTTTACCTTAATGATATTTAGTAGTTACGGATGCTTGCTAGAGTTCCAATCATAAGTGCATATGATCCAAGTAGAGAAAGTATATTAGCCTATGCCTCCCCCTCAAATAAAATTGCAATAATGATTACCGATCTAGTTATCGATTGCCTAGGGACAAATAACTTTCTCGTAACAACAAACTCTTTAATAAAACTAATTTAGTTGTGTCTTTATCTAAACAGCCACTAGCTTTTATTTACGTGCTCTTTACTTTCTTGCAAGTCTACCCAACAACACCTACAAAGTACTTCTAGTTTCATACTTGTTTCCGGTAAAGCGAACGTCAAGCGTGCGTAGAGTTGTATCGGTGGTCGATAGAACTTGAGGGAATATTTGTTCTACCTTTAGCTCCTCGTTGGGTTCGACACTCTTACTTATCGAAAGAGGCTACAATTGACCCCCTATACTTGTGGGTTATCAAGAGACACAGATATTTTCATCGCAAACGGTTCCTAGGAAACAACTGTGTGTGATGTTGTACATATCTTTTATTAGTTGTGAAAGACAAATTTTAAGTAAAGTGGCAACGGATGGTGTTTTAAATGTACGAGAAATTTTCTAGTACTAATACAACTGCCATGTCAAACTTTGGAAAATTCTAGGGGTCATTTGACATTTTTAAGACATTTAAGTGACTTTCTAGCCATGTAATGACTGTAATTGAAATTTGAACTCGATGTACATGCAACAACTAACCATTACGGTTTGAAAACTCATATTTTGTGTACTTGTGTGTGATTTAATTCCATGTGCAGTAAATTGGAAGGAATTTTAAAACATATTGGTCTAATTACTATGACACAATTAAGCATGGAGTGACATGACATTGTAATTCCAAAAAATTAAAAAAATATCAAAAAAACATGAAACCTTGGTTGATCTAATGTCATGCCACCAAGATGATGTGGTAAAAAAATTGGCATGTTTGACGAAAGTTTGGACACACACCCCTCACAAACCGGATCAACTCACTAGAAGGCTCGTTGTTCCGAGAGGGAACAATGCATGTTTGATGATGAACATGAGATAGCTTCCTCTTACGGCCTTCAATTTTTTCTATGTTTAACGTACACTACTACAACTGTAATGTGAACTTTTGGAAAATTCTAGGGGTCATTTGACCTTTTAAAGACATTTAAGTGATTTTGTAGCCATTTAATGACTGTAATTCAAATTTGAACTACATCTACATGCAGCGGCTAACCATAACGGTTAGAAAATTCATATTTGTGTACTTGTGTGCGAGTTAATTCCATGTCTGTAAATTAGAAGGAAATTTCAAACATATTTGATCATGACATGGACACATGCATATGTATGCATGGAGTGACATGTCATTTTCATTCCAAAATATTAGAAAATATCGGAAACACATGAAATATTGGTTGATATAATGTCATGCCACCAAGATGATGTGGTAAAAAAGTTGACATGTTTGACAAAACTTTGGACACACACCCCTCACAAACCGGAGCAACTCACTACAAGGCTCGTGGTTCCGATAGGGAACAATGCATGTTTGATGACGAACGGGAGATAGCTTCCTCTTACGACCTTCAATTTTTTTCTACGTTTAACGTGCACTACTACAACTGTAATGTGATATTTTGGAAAATTCTAGAGGTCATTTGACCTTTTAAAGACATTTAAGTGATTTTGTAACCATTTAATGACCGTAATTCAAATTTGAATTACATCTACATGCAACGACTAATCATAACGGTTTGAAAAATCATATTTTTGTGTACGTGTGGGCGAGTTAATTCCATGTGCAGTAAATTAGAAGGGACTTTCAAACATATTTGTCTCATGACATGGACACATGCATATGTATGTATGGAGTGACATGTCATTTTAATTCCAAAAAATTTAAAAAATATCAGAAACACATGAAATCTTGCTTGATGTAATGTCATGCCACCAAGATGTGTGGTAAAAAAACTGGCATGTTTGATGAAATTTTGGACACACACCCCTCGCAAACCAGAGCAACTCACTAGAAGGCTCGTGGTTTCGAGAGAGAACAATGCATGTTTGATGACGAACGAGAGATAGCTTCCTCTTACGGCCTTCAATTTTTTTCTATGTTCAAAGTGTACTAATACAACTATCATGTGAACATTTGGAAAATTTCAGGGGTCATTTGACCTTATAAAGACATTTAAGTGATTTTCTAGCCATTTAATGACCGTAATTCAAATTTGAACTACATCTACATGCAACGGCTAACCATAACAATTTGAAAAATCATATTTGTGTACTTGGGTGCGAGTTAATTCCATGTGTAGTAAGTTAGAAAAAATTTAAACATATTTGTCTCACGACATGGACACATGCGTGTGTATGCATGGAGTGACATGACATTTTAATTCCAAAAAATTAAAAAAATGATCAGAAAAACATGAAACCTTGGTTGATGTAATGTCATGCCACCAAGATAATGTAGTAAACAAATTGGCATGTTTGATTAAAGTTTGGACACACACCCCTCACAAACCGGAGCAACTCACTAGAAGACTCGTGGTTCCGAGAGGGAACAATGCATGTTTCATAACGAACGGAAGATAGCTTCCTCTTATGGCCTTCAATTTTTTTCTATGTTTAATGTGCACTACTAAAACTGTAATATAAAATTTTGAAAAAATCTAGTGGGCATTTGACCTTTCAAAGACATTTAAGTGATTTTCTAGCCATTTAATGACCGTAATTCAAATTTGAACTACATCTACATGCAACGGCTAACCATAATGGTTTGGAAAATCATATTTGTGTACTTGCGTGCGAGTTAATTCCATGTTTGTAAATTAGAAGGAACTTTCAAGCATATTTGACTCACGACATGAACACATGCATATGTATGCATGGAGTGACATGGCATTTTAATTCCAAAAAAAATAAAAAAATCAGAAACACATGAAACCTTGGTTGATGTAATGTCATGCCACTAAGGTGATCTGGTAAAAAAATTGGCATGTTTGATGAAAGTTTGGACACACACCCCTCACAAACCGGATCAACTCACTAGAAGGCTCGTTGTTCCGCGAGGGAACAATGCATGTTTGATGATGAACATGAGATAGCTTTTTCTTACGGCCTTCAATTTTGTCTACGTTTAACGTACACTACTACAACTGTAATGTGAAAATTTGGAAAATTCTAGGGGTCATTTGACCTTTTAAAGACATTTAAGTGATTTTGTAGCCATTTAATGACTGTAATTCAAATTTGAACTACATCTACATGCAGCGGCTAACCATAACGGTTAGAAAATTCATATTTGTGTACTTGTGTGCGAGTTAATTCCATGTCTGTAAATTAGAAGGAAATTTCAAACATATTTGTCTCATGACATGGACACATGCATATGTATGCATGGAGTGACATGATATTTTCATTCCAAAATATTAAAAAATATCGGAAACACATGAAATATTGGTTGATATAATGTCATGCCACCAAGATGATGTGGTAAAAAAATTGACATGTTTGACAAAACTTTGGACACACACCCCTCACAAACCGGAGCAACTCACTAGAAGGCTCGTGGTTCCGACAGGGAACAATGCATGTTTGATGACGAACGGCAGATAGCTTCCTCTTACGACCTTCAATTTTTTTCTACGTTTAACGTGCACTACTACATGTGTAATGTGAAATTTTAGAAAATTCTAGAGGTCATTTGACCTTTTAAAGGCATTTAAGTGATTTGATAGCCATTTAATGACCGTAATTCAAATTTGAATTATATCTACATGCAACGGCTAACCATAACGGTTTGAAAAATCATATTTTTGTGTACGTGTGGGCGAGTTAATTCCATGTGCAGTAAATTAGAAGGGACTTTCAAACATATTTGTCTCATGACATGGACACATGCATATGTATGAATGGAGTGACATGGCATTTGAATTCCAAAAAATTTAAAAAATATCAGAAACACATGAAATCTTGCTTGATGTAATGTCATGCCACCAAGATGTGTGGTAAAAAAACTGGCATGTTTGATGAAATTTTGGACACACACCCCTGACAAACCGGAGCAACTCACTAGAAGGCTCGTGGTTTCGAGAGGGAACAATGCATGTTTAATGATGAACGGAAGATAGCTTCCTCTTACGGCCTTCAATTTTTTTCTATGTTTAACGTGCACTAATACAACTATCATGTGAACATTTGGAAAATTTCAGGGGTCATTTGACCTTGTAAAGACATTTAATTGATTTTCTAGCCATTTAATGACCGTAATTCAAATTTCAACTACATCTACACGCAACGGCTAACCATAACAATTTGAAAAATCATATTTGTGTACTTGTGTGCGAGTTAGTTCCATGTATAGTAAGTTAGAAAAAAATTTCAAACATATTTGTCTCACGACATGGACACATGCATATGTATGCATGGAGTGACATGACATTTTAATTCCAAAAAATTAAAAAAATGATCAGAAAAATATGAAACCTTGGTTGATGTAATATCATGCCACCAAGATGATGTAGTAAACAAATTGGCATGTTTGATTAAAGTTTGGACACATAACCCTCACAAACCGGAGCAACTCACTAGAAGACTCGTGGTTCCGAGAGGGAACAATGCATGTTTGATAGTGAACGGGAGATAGCTTCCTCTTATGGCCTTCAATTTTTTTCTATGTTTAATGTGCACTACTAAAACTGTAATATAAAATTTTGAAAAAATCTAGTGGGCATTTGACCTTTCAAAGACATTTAAGTGATTTTCTAGCCATTTAATGACCGTAATTCAAATTTGAACTACATCTACATGCAACGGCTAACCATAATGGTTTGGAAAATCATATTTGTGTACTTGCGTGCGAGTTAATTCCATGTTTGTAAATTAGAAGGAACTTTCAAGCATATTTGACTCACGACATGAACACATGCATATGTATGCATGGAGTGACATGGCATTTTAATTCCAAAAAAATAAAAAAAAATCAGAAACACATGAAACCTTGGTTGATGTAATGTCATGCCACCAAGGTGATGTGGTAAAAAAATTGGCATGTTTGATGAAAGTTTGGACACACACCTCTCACAAACCGGAGCAACTCACTATAAGGCTCGTGGTTCCGAGAGGAACAATGCATGTTTTGCAACGAACGGGAGATAGCTTCCTCTTACGGCCTTCAATTTTTTTCTATATTTAAAGTGCACTACTACAACTGTAATGTGAAATTTTGGAAAATTCTAGGGGTCATTTGACCTTTAATTTAAAGATATTTAAGTGGTTTTCTTGCCATTTAATGATTGTAATTCAAATTTGAACTACATCTACATGCAACAGGTAACCATAGCGGTTTGGAAAATCATTTTTGTTTACTTGTGTGCGAGTTAATTCCATGTGAATTAAATTAGAAAGACTTTTCAAACATGTTTGTCTCATGACATGGACACATGCATATGTATGCATGGAGTGACATGGCATTTTAATTCCAAAAAATTAAAAAATGATCAGAAAAATATGAAACCTTGGTTGATATAATGTAATGTCACCAAGATGACGTGGTAAAAAAATTGGCATGTTCGACGAAAAAGTTTGGACACACACCCCTCACAAACCGGAGCAAGTCACTAGAAGGCTCGTGGTTCCGAGAGGAAACAATGCATGTTTGATGACGAACGGGAGATAGCTTCCTCTTACGGCCTTCAATTTTTTTCTATGTTTAACGTGCATTACTACAACTGTCATGTGAAAATTTGGAAAATTCTAGGGGCCATTTGACCTTTTAAAGACATTTAAGTGATTTTCTAGCCATTTAATGACCGTAATTCAAATTTGAACTACATATACATGCAACGCCTAACCATAACGATTTGAAAAATCATATTTGTGTACTTGTGTGCGAGTTAATTCAATGTGCATTAAATTAGAAGGAATTTTCTAACATATTTGTCTCACGACATGGACACATGCATATGTATGCATGGAGTGGCATGACATTTTAATTCAAAAATAAATAAAAATGATCAGAAACACATGAAACCTTGGTTGATGTAATGTCATGCCACCAAGATGATGTGGTAAAAAATTGACATGTTTGACGAAAGTTTGGACACACACCCCTCACAAACCGGAGCAACTCACTAGAAGGCTCGTGGTTCCGAGAGGGAACAATCCATGTTTGATGACGAACGGGAGATAGCTTCCTCTTACGGCCTTCAATTTTTTTCTATGTTTAACATGCAGTAATACAACTGTCATGTGAAAATTTGGAAAATTTCAGGGGTCATTTGACCTGTTAAAGATATTTAAGTAATTTTCTAGCCATTTAATGACCGTAATTAAAATTTGAACTACAACTACATGCAACGCCTAACCATAGCGGTTTGAAAAATCATATTTTTGTGTACTTTTGTGCGAGTTAAAAAATCATCAGACGATATAAATATCTGGTGTTCAAAAAAGAAATTGTAAAGATCTGGCAAGACAACCGGCCCCCACACGATTGGCACTCTATCTCGCGGCTCGAGGTTTGGTAGGTGAATGGCGGGGATCATTAATCAGACACGGTTCTGTATTGGAAACCGTCAGCTATTATGTTCACACACAGATTTTGTTGCAGGAATCGTGTGTAATTCAAACTATAGTACTCGTAAATTCCGGTGACCGACGTGTGTACTATCCCCGTCGATCTAGATTCCGGCCGCCAATAAATACTACCTTGATCACGTCGTACCTCCTGCATTCTCATCTACATCCTCCTCTCTATCTCTCTATCATGGCGCTGCCGGTCTGCCCACACGCCATGGCGCTGCTGGTCTGCCCACACGCCGACGAGGAGTCGCCACCCCCCGAGGACGGTCACTCAAATAGCAGCGATGAGGACCCCTACGCGCCACCGGACGAGGTTGCTCCGGACCCCCCAACTTTGGATTGGTTTTGGGGCCAGTACAAGATTTGTCTGTGGAAGTCGCTGCCGCCGGCTGAGAAAGCAAGGCAAGTGGCATTCAAGAAGGAGATTGCGGAGGAGGAAGCCAGGTACCAGGCAGCCTGTGAAGCCCGAGATGCTGCATTGAAAAAGGAGGCGGCGAAGCTTTGGGGGCGGGTGCTTTGTCGTGCCGAGGAGGTGTACGAAGACGGGTACTTCGCGAGGAAGGTCATAGGCCCTGGGCGCCTCGTCGCTGCGTGGTGGTTGGCCGATAACCTTCAACGTTCCACCGACGAGGAGCTCCGGTGGGTGCCCAACAAAATGGCAAGATCGTTCGCGCGCATCCGCCAGCAAGAGGCAGATCGGTACGTCAAGCGTGTGAGGCGGAGGAGGCGGAGTACTGCCTCCGCATTGGGAAGACACCGCGCACCAGGGAGCTGTTGGCGAGGGGGTGCCGGAATACTGGCCCCAGGAGGAATTATTAGTTTTAGTATTGTTCGGTTTCAATTTTATGCACTGTACCTAGTAGTTAAGTATCATCACGTATATGTGATGATATTATATATATATACATATATATATATATATATATCTAGTGATTAACTAATGAACAATTCCATTTTCTATCTATTTTTATACTGATTTGAATCTAACTGTTATCATCCACATATACAGAATGGAAAGCGTATATACACACATTAAAACAGAACATATAAGAATGGAAAACAAAGTACACACATTCAAACAGAGGAATAAACAGAGCAATAATGTGATTGCTGTGAATACATAGATATCCACGTCGAAACGACTCAACAAAATAAAACGCGTCCATGAGACCATGACCAGCAGCCCTTGCCTACGGTAGCTCTTGGCTCTGCCTGAACTCGTGCAGGCGTTCGTTCAAGCAGTCAACACACTCCCGGTACATCTGGAGCGCGACGATCTCCAAGTTGGCTATTTCATCGGAGACCACCAGCTCGAGGATGCGACGGCCATGTTTCTCTACTGCGCCCAGGTGGACATCTGGGCCAAGGAGGCGGTCGAGCCTACGGACCAGCGCGTTGGCATCCAGCGGGCCGCGGACAAGGCGAACGGCACCACCCATGTGAACGGTGCGGCGGGCGTCCGGTGCAAGTACGGCACGGCCGGCCTCTAGTGCAAGTACGGCGTTGAGGGCCTCTGCCCACTCCTGGCGAGGAATGAGGGTACTGATGGGACGTGTACCCAGCTGTGATGCCGTGTCAATAGTAGGCACCCCGTCCCGCCCCCGCGCGCCGGCGCCCTCGCCTCGAGCTCCCCTACTCGCGCGCGCC
>NC_057812.1:692654365-692680945 GCF_018294505.1 Triticum aestivum
GTCGTCGAGGGTTCGAGGGGTCGAGGATCGCCGAGGGGTCGAGAGAGGTTTCCTAGTGTCAAAGTATTGAAGAAATCCATGGCTTCTTCATTAGCCGGAAGTAACCAGGGCATGACGAAGTCCTCCAAAGTTATTTTGGAATGGTGTCCCGGATAGGATAATTTGCCTTTTTGTATGAATTTAAGCAAAGGCCTTCCAAATAACGATATTTGGAAGGTTCTTGCTGAACTTTGTACCAAAAAGCGAATTATCCTATCTAGGACTCCGTTCCAGAATAACTTTGGAGAGCTTCGTACCATCATGCACCTGTTACTTTCGCCTAATGATGAAGACATGGTTTTGTTGAATCCTTTGACACTAGGCAACCTCCCGACCCCTCGGCGATCCTCTCGAACATGAGAGGAAGAAGAGGATCACCGAGGGGTCGAGGGTTCCAGGGTCGTCGAGGGTTCGAGGGGTCGAGGATCGCCGAGGGGTCGAGAGAGAGATTTCCTAGTGTCAAAGTATTGAAGAAATCCATGGCTTCATCATTAGCCAGAAGTAACTAGGGCATGACGAAGTCCTCCAAAGTTATTTTGGAATGGTGTCCCGGATAGGATAATTTGCCTTTTTGTATGAATTTCAGCAAAGGCCTTCCAAATAACGATATTTGGAAGGTTCTTGCTGAACTTTGTACCAAAAAGCGAATTATCCTATCTTGGACTCCGTTCCAAAATAACTTTGGAGAGCTTCGTACCATCATGCACCTGTTACTTTCGCCTAATGATGAAGACATGGTTTTGTTGAATCCTTTGACACTAGGCAACCTCCCGACCCCTCGGCGATCCTCTCGAACATGAGAGGAAGAAGAGGATCGCCGAGGGGTCGAGGGTTCCAGGGTCGTCGAGGGTTCGAGGGGTCGAGGATCGCCGAGGGGTCAAGAGATAGGTTTCCTAGTGTCAAAGTATTAAAGAAATCCATGGCTTCATCATTAGCCAGAAGTAACCAGGGCATGACGAAGTCCTCCAAAGTTATGTTGGAATGGTGTCCCGGATAGGATAATTTGCCTTTTTGTATGAATTTCAGCAAAGGCCTTCCAAATAACGATATTTGGAAGGTTCTTGCTGAACTTTGTACCAAAAAGAGAATTATCCTATCTAGGACTCCGTTCCAAAATAACTTTGGAGAGCTTCGTACCATCATGCACTTGTTACTTTCGCCTAATGATGAAGACATGGTTTTGTTGAATCCTTTGACACTAGGCAACCTCCCGACCCCTCGGCGATCCTCTCGAACATGAGAGGAAGAAGAGGATAAAAAAAGAAGAGGAATAAGAAAAAAAGAGGATAAGAAAGAATAGAGGAGTTCTTCTCCTCTATTCTTTCTTCTCCTCTTTTTTTTCTTATTCCTCCTCTTTTTTTTATCGGGAACGAGGGTCGTCGAGGGACATAGATGTAGTGTCGTCGTTGTCGATATATACCCCCTCCCGATAGCTTCAACACGTGGGGGGGTCGATATTACCCCCTCCTTGAAGCGTTCTCGAGGCCACCCCAAACCCTTGAAGCATTGTCGAGGCCACCCTAAATCCTAGAGAAGCAGCGTCGAGGCCACTAATTAATATATATGATTCCTTACTATGATTAGGTAGCTAGTTCTACGTTTGCCACTAATATATCCATCTGTCATGTTTGAATAATAATTGCCATGTTGTAAATATTTGTAGAAACTATGGACACCGCCCGAGACGAAGCAAAAGAAGCGTTGTTGAGGGACATAATCACAGAAGGAAGTGATGCCGTCTCGTTGTTTCTCAACGACACCGATGGTCTGGAAGGAGAGGGTGAAGAAGCTGGCTACGGTGACCTAATGCCGGTGCAAGAAGAAGAACATGAGGACAGCTCCGGTGACCCAATGCCGGTGCAAGAAGGAGACCGTGACGACGGCTCCGGTGACCGAACCAAGTCCGACCAGGTATATATATTAGTTAAGCCTGTGCTAACTAGCTAATTGATGCATTCATTGTTTTGGTATGTACACATATTAATTAAGTCTTTGTTCTTTTTTCTAGCCCTCCGGATGAGGCCCGAAGAAAAAGTTGAGCTCGGATGAAAGGTTTGAGATCATAGCAATCGCGCCCGACGACCAACCGATTGAACCCATCCGAACAAAGAATGCATTTGTTGCTCAGTGCGGGGTTCTGGTTAGGGACAAGATCCCGGTAAGCATCCAGCAATGGTTTAAGCCGGCTACAGAAGACCCTGAGGTGTCTTATGTCAATGATATGCAGAAATATGATCTATGGACTGAGCTGAAGTCAAATTTCACCCTACCGCCAGAGGATAATCTAGAGAACCCAGTTAAAGAGCAATTAATCGCACAGGGTCAGGTGGCTACCTCGTAGCCCGGCCTAAGTGGGACAAGACTAAGAATGATCTGGTTGGTAAAGGGATCGATCCAGAGACAATTAACTGGCCAGACCGTTGCCGGACTTGGTTCTTCGGGGCTGGTGGAACCTTGGACCCTGTAACAGGGAAGTGCATTTGGACGAACGATCAAATGGACATACCTTTCAAGAAGCTTAAGCAGTATATCGAAGCAGCGCAGCAAGGGACGTTCTTTCCAGACAGAGAGAACGACGAGCTCACAATGGTCCTCGGGAATCCTGAGCACCCTGGACGGACATGAGGCACGCCAGGCTCCATTCTGTGGAAGGTTGGGTTTCCGGACGCAGGCGGTTACAAATTCCATGAGAGGAGGAAAAAAGTGCAGCAGACCCAAATGCAGGCGCTGCAAGCAAGGGTAGAGGCGATAGAGGAACGAGAAGCAAATCGCAGCAAACATACTGCCGAAGCTACCCCGCCATCTCAGCGCAGAAGCAGCGTGGCTTCCATCGAGCTGCTTCAGCCAGAGCATGCCTTGACGGCTCCTGCCAGCTATCCCGTGGGTGCTATCACGGAGTCTAAAAATTGCCACCTTATGACGCAATGGATGAATTTGAAGGTCAAGGCGGCTGTTGGCTCTGTTTATCCTACTGAACCCGGCGCAACTTTTCACTACCGGCCGATTCCATAAGGATATGCTAGGGTGATGGTGGATGAAATAACGGAATGATTTGAGGACCTCCAGCTTGACCACCCTACCGGTGAAGGGGAGACTAGGCTGGGGTCTGCTCTGAAGACTCCATGCCTATGGCGGAAGGAGCTCATCAACCTTCCGAACTGGACGCCTCCTCCACCGCCTCGTCCTCCGGCGAGTCAGGGCACTCCGCCTCCTCCACCGCCTCCTCCTCCGACGAGTGACGATCAGGGCACTCGACCGGCTCCTTCTCTAGCGCGTGGCGGCACTCCGCCTCCTTCTTCGCCTGCGCCGACGCGCCCGAGCAGCCAGCCTCCTCCTTCTCCGCCTTGTCAGCAAGGGCGTAAGAGACCTGCCGCCGCTCCGGCTGCTCCGGCGCGTCGTAGTCCTTCTCCTCCGCCTCGGTCGGCGTCTAGCAGTACAACCAGAGGCGGGAGGACATACAGATTTGGTCCTTCTCTGAAGACTCCAGAGAAGTTACCATACGAGAGGACCCCGGAGGAGAACGCCGAGATCGCACGAACCGAAGTGGATGACTGGTTTCAAGGGTTGAAAGCAAAGAGACATCCACTTCCGGAGGAGAAGGTAGATCCGGTGAAAGCGAAGCGCACTCTGGCTGCCCTGACAAAACCACCAAAGTCTTCGCCGAAAGGAAACTATGAGCGCATTATTGGAAAGGAATTTGCCGATGCGGAGTGGTCGGGAAGTACTGTCAGTGATCAAAGGCTGAAAGAACGACGATCTGGGAAACAAATTGCCCAGCTCGGCGAACAAGCGAAGCAATCGTGCCCCCCGCTCAAGGTGCCTAGCCACAACGTCGCTAATGATCCGAGGATGGTGCCCGGTTATAGCAATCTTGCAGATTACCTGCCCGACAATGTACATTATGAACCCATGGACGTGCAGATACAAAGATACGAGTACGGGAAGCCTCTCGTCAAAGATGAAAGATCTCTATCAACGATGATGCGAAGATTGCATGATTGGTACTTGAAAATCTGCAGAGACTCTGGGGGGAGGAGTACTTTGTATGTGAAAGTTAAAAAGGAGCATGACCTCGTTGGAATTGAACTGTTGCCTGTTCCATTTGAGGAGTTCTATCAGTTTTTCAATCAATTGGCCCTCGATAAAACAACCGTCGCCTGCTACTGTCTGTAAGTAGTACTACTTCTGCCATTAAGTTTCTCTATATAGCTCAGCTCTTACATTGCATGTATTTATAATCATCCTCACTATATTATGCAGATTGAAGATCGCCGAATTGAAGAAAAGACAAGTTGGTGATATTGGGTTCATTAACACATATCTCATAGATGCAACTCAGGTTAAATTTCATGCCGCAGCTACCGAGGCCAACTTGCTACGATCGTTCGTAATAAATGAAAACAAAGATATAATACTCTTTCCTTACAACTTCAAGTGAGTGTTACTGTCTTGTGCGTATTCGGTTTCCCTTATATATTAGTCAAGGTTATAGTAATGTAATTGATGAGTTATGCATGCGAGTGCAGTTTCCACTATATTCTCCTAGAGATTAAGCTTGAGCAGGGACTAGTAACCGTCTTAGACTCAAGACGAAAAGATCCCCAGGACTATGCAGACATGACTCAAATACTCGAGAAGTAAGTTAAATCGATCATTATCCACCATATCAGCAACTTTGTTCATTTCCTGATATATCAAGTAATTGTTTTCTTTGTCCAGCAGGGTTTGGAGAAAATTCACCAGAAAAGCTCCGGGACTGCCGAAGGAGCTGCAATTTAGACACCCGAAAGTAAGTATTATAGCAGCATGTTCCGCACATCTACTAGCCATTCAAGCGCTAGTTTCATCAATACCATTTAGCATTCTTGCTTATCAGTTTGATTGACCTCTATTTCTTATAAAGTGGTTGTGGCAGGAGTAAGGGAATGATTTCTATGGATACTATGTTTGCGAGTCCATCCGCCACACGACCTGTGAGCGGGGCTACACTGACGAACAATATGAAGTACGTAATAACAACATTCACAATTTTATTTTATTACCATCATTTGTGTTGAGTTTCATTCATTCATATATATATATATGTATTGACCCCCTTCTTTAAATTAGATGTTTCGGAAGCGGGATGAACTCCTAGCACCAGCTCGCATGCGAGCAATTCAAGAGGAATTGGCGGCATTCTTTCTTGACCATGTGATCCCTGAAGACGGAGAATTCTATGTGGACCCTGAGTCCGTATGATTATATTTGTAGGAGATAATTATTGTATATATGTAGCCGGTAGTGTCGGATAGATATACGAGAACTTGTTGTTCGACCAATCTCTCGGAGAAGGAGAGGTGGTCGATATCACTTCTCTTTGTATGCATATATGTTCATGACGATCTTCTGTTTCCTTCGTTTGCTTACTAGCTAGCTAGCGTGTCTAGTCCTCTCTATACGTATGTATAGTACGTAGCGTCGACCAAGCATGAACATAAGAGAGGACACTTCTCTCTATTAATTATAGCTAGCTAACACAATATATGAAACACCTAAATTAACCCCCCAAAACCACTAACCCCCCCTTTTAAAAAAAACAAAAACCCCAGCCACAGAAATGCTGACGCGTGGATGCCTATTGGTCCCGGTTGGTGCCACCAACCGGGACCAAAGGGTCTCCTGCCTGGGCTCCGCGCACAGGCCACGTGGAGGCCCATCTGTCCCGGTTCTGGATTGAACCGGGACTAAAGGGACAGGGCATTAGTACCGACCCTTTAGTCCCAGTTCCAGAACCGGGACAAAAGGCCCTTACGAACCGGGACAACAGGCCCTTTTTCTACCAGTGTGGATTCTTCATGAAGTAGTCTTGCATCAACATCTCGTTCCCGAGATGGCGATTTTGCGGAATGCAAAGACGGCCGACGGTCGATCCTTGCCGCCTCTTTCGGTTCTGATCTTCGTGCTCCTTCACGGCAAGGGCCATCACCAACGTCTGCTGCACATAGTTTGGAAGCAGCGTCTCAACATCCGAGTCGTCTGAATCGGACTAATCATCGACAAAAAACTTCTCGCAGGTCAACCAACTATGCATAGCGCTCGGCACAAAGCACAAGTAAACACTCACCGGCTACTCGTGGGCAGTGGCTCCCCGGTGGTTCGGCGGGTGGGCGATCCCGGGCGGCGACGGCGACTAGGAGCAGCTCGAGGGCGGTCGATCCGCGGCGGCGACGACGACCAGGGGCGGCTCGTGTCGCCGGATCCGGGGGGCGGTGTAGCGTATCGATGGTAGAGGGTGGGGGCGCCCCCACGGCGCGATTCCGCCCGCAGATTTGGCTGGAATCGCCAGCGGCGGACGGGCGGAACCAATGGTGGGCGGCGGCGAAAGGAGGTGGGGAAAGGGTGCGGGCTGAAATGTCCCTCCTGCCAACCGCTTTCCTGGGATACGAGGCACCGTAGGAGCGAGGCGAAAACCTGCGTATTCGCGGGATGGGGCCCAGATTTTACCGCGCCCCTCAAAAATATTTATGGGTCGGACGCGTTTGCGGGGTCTGGTCGGGCAGCTTTTTCCATGCCGACTCGCATTTTGACGGCTATTTTACAGGTCGTGGCTTTTTACGGGGTCTGCTAGAGATGCTCTAACCACGAGCAGCTAACTAATGACCGGCAGAAAACATAACTGATGCAGCGGTAACCATCAAACTACAGCATTGCGCAGGCTATGACCGAACAAACTGCATGATTTAGCGCCCACTAGGAGGGGGAAAATCCACTGAGTTATTATGCAAATAAATTAAACAGCCATCTATTGCATTAAGATTAATCAGCAAAATTTCATGTGCAAGAACGTATAGAACAATTAACAACAAATCTGCACGTACTAGTATTGGATAAATTCTGCAATTTGCCCATGTACAGCGCAGCCACGTCCGATCTAATTAGTGGCAGTTACGATGCAAAAAAAAAATTAGTGGCAGTTACAGAAGGTGAAACCGAATCCCTAACGAGCTAGCTAATTAGCTTTCATAAGCCGCCGCCCATACTCGCCCAAAAAATGTATCGAGCGTGGCGGCAATTACGGGAGTAAGCCCGAGGTGCGGGAAAGAAGCTGATGCGCGCGATCTGCGCTACTGGGTCCCCATTAAGATACATGAACCTGAAAGAAAACTCTATTAAGATATTTAATAGGTTCATGTATTGCTGTGTGCTCATTGTATTTGTATCTTTTTGATGTTCGCTTTGCCGAAAAATTGAATTCGTATGTCAAATGATGAACTGAGACTCGACAAAATCTCAATCCGTTGTGACTTAGAAAGATCCTTAATAAATACAAGAACTTAATTCAAAGTTCTAGACACCATATTCTCCAAACCTCTTGACATAGGGTACATGAATCTTCAAAACAGGCACCATCGTCCTGTCGCCAAACAAGAGGTTGACCTCCTATATGGACCAGCTCTGTCGGGGGCTCTATTCGTGCACTTGTACAGTGGCCTAGGGGCACTGTTTGCCCGCCGAAGCTCTTAGGGTGTTAATGTCTGCATAATCTGGACAAGCTTAATGAGGCATTGCCTCTAAATCAACTGAGTGTCAAAGGACAATCCATTTCAAAGCGTTGAAATTTCTTTTACTTTTGAGTGAATTGTTCCATGCTTTTGTTAAAGTTGTGATCCGCGCGGCGGTAAATCCTGTTTATATTGATTTGATCGATGGATCCTCGTTGATGAATTAGAGTCCTTGTTTTGCATCTACTTCAATTTTTTGTTCCAAAAGACGAGGAGCTCTAGAACCATTGGCAATGTTCTACTCAAGAACAGTGGGATCGGCGACATTTTTTGTGGTGTTTTGGTTCGTTCATTCGCTCAATTTAGACAAGTGAACAGTGCCAGTTCCATAGGTCGATTTGGGAAGCCAATGCCCCCCATTGTAGGATAGGTTGGCGTCATCTTCAACAGGCTTAACTGATGATGCTAGCAACCTGTTGTACACCCAAGATACTAAAACTATGGATCACCTTCTAGCACAGTGTACTCTGGTGCGCTGGGTTTGCTTCAAGGTTGGTGCCAAACTATTATATGGTGTAATTCGCCTGCGACCAAAGGCTACTAAGTCAGTGCTTGGTGCAGTTAGAGTGAAATACAACGTTACTTAGAAATGAAACCAAAACACTTAGCACTCTTATGTCGTCTATAGGTTCTTTGTGAGATTAGTTCCTATAGGATGTGTGTGCGCATGCGCCCAATCTAGCAGATCTTGTTTCGACCTTCTCTGTCTCTATCTCTATCTTGTCTATCTCTTCTCTACTACTTAAAAAGAATGTAAGGCTCGATGTTTCACTTTTCTTCTCACCACCCTTTTGTCCAAGCTTTCCTGCAATCACCTTAATTTACTTACCTTCGAAAGTAATTTCACATTAGCTTACTTACCAAGCTTCTTGTCGAAATATAAGGTAAATCACAAGCAAGATTTGGTAACCATTTATTTACACAATCAAATTAATATGGGGAGAATATTTATATCTCTTTGGAACGCACGAGCATTGTCCTAGTCTAATGAAAAGAGTGTGATTTCTTATGCTTTTGTGGGAAAAGAATCACATCAATATCAGCTGTTGTTGAAAGCATCCTGTAGAACATCCATCAGTAGGTCAAAATCTCTACTACTTAAAAAGAATGTAAGATATGATGTTTCACTTTTCTTCTCACCACGATTTCATCCAACCTTCCCTGCAATCACCTAATTTACTTACCCTCGAAAGGAATTTCATTTTAACTTACCTGCCAAACTTCTTGTCGAAATATAAGCTAAATCATAAGCAAGATTTGGTGACCATTTATTTACACAATCACATTAATATGGGCAGAATATTTATATCTCTTTGCAACGCACGAGCATTGTCCTAGTCTAACGAAAAATGCGTCATTTCTTACGCGTTTGTGGGAAAAGAATCACATCAATATCAGCTGTTGTTGAAAGCATTCTGTAGAACATCCATCACTAGGTCAAAAAGGAGTGGGAAACAACAACTATATATTATTTGTTAACCAATGAGTTGCTTTGATTAGTTAATCCAGCCCAAAGACAAAGCTGGTTGCCAAGTTGCATTTCATATTGTCTGTTGGTGTTTGGGCCACTCAATCCTCCATTTACTACAATTGTCAATCACATCATCTAACGCTCTAAGTTAAACAATTTTAACTGAGAGATGAACTCTCCTTGTGCATAAAGACCGTTGCAATGCAAAACTGTTCTCACTCACGTAATCATCGGTTCAATAGGACTTAACTAATGATGCTAGCAACCTGATGTGTGCCCAAGAGATCAAAACTAAAGATCGTCTTATAATGGCACACTCAATTCTCAACATTCTTATTGTGCCTAGATCATATCGATGCTGAACTTTCTCAATGATCATTCATCAACCTGTAGATTTAGAAATGAAACCTAAATGTTGCAAAGTTATCATATCGTTTGGCCTTGTGGCTTTATCAATTTAAAGTGGGGCGAAAGCCTACTTCGAGAGGAAAAATGAAGGCAAAACCCTCCCATGCTCTTATGTTGTGAATGGGTTCTGCGCGAGGTTACTTCCAGTATGTGTGTGTATGTGCCAGGTTTACGAGTCCTTTGTTCCGCTGGTTCTGGAACCATCCTATAGAACATCAACCACTGGGTCAAAGCGTGGCCGCCAAGTAACATTTCATATTGTCTGGTGCTGCTAAATGAAACATAAATGTTGTGGAAGTCACCATATCATTCGGCCTTTTGGCTTTATCAATTTAAAGTGGGGCGAAAGCCTATTTCAGAACAGAAGTGAAACTAAAACCGTTCATGCTCGTATGTTGTCAATGGGTTCCGCGCGAGATTACTTCCTATATGTGTGTGTATGTGCCAGGTTTGTGAGTCATTTGTTTCGATTTCTCTATTTGTATCTTCTCTACTACTTAAAAAGAATATTAGGTTCCCGTTTCACATTTTTTCCATCACTCTTTCGTCCAACCTTCCCCGTACAATAATCATCATCTTAATTTACTCATCTTCTGAACCAATTTTACTTTAATTAAATTACCAAACTTTTGATCAAAATGTAAAGTAAATCACAGGCAAAATTTGATAAACATTTGTTTACACAATCGCATACTATGGGCAGGTAAATCACTTCTAACAAAATATAAGGTAAATCATGGACAAAATTTGATGAACTTATTTACATAATCATATATTATGGGCAGGTAAATCAAAAGCTAACATACTAAAATAGTTTTATCACGTTGCAACGCACGGGCATTACTCTATCTAATGAAAAAGGCGTGCTTTCAGGCACGTTTATGGAAAAAGAATCAAATCACTATCCGCTGGTTTTGGAACCATCCTATAGAACATCAACCACTGGGTCAAAGCGTGGCCGCCAAGTAGCATTTCATGTTGTCTGGTGCTGCTTGGACTACTCGCAGTCCTCACATCATCTCACTGTCATCCAAGCAATTTTAACCGAGACGGGGAACTTTCCTCGTGCGTAAACTGACATTATTGCTCCGAACCAACGTCTGATGCTTGGCAGCCACGCTTAACCTATTATCACCACCACTGAAAATTTTATAATCTATGCAAACATAGTAATTTGCTACGCAGCTTCCACAGAGTCCACAACACTTCCCCATAAATACCTAACATGTCCCCTGCTTCCTCGCAATCCTAAGTTCCTAACTACTTCTGCTCCTGCTTCCAGCCTCAGCTGAAGCTGACAAGAATGGAGATGCCGAGCGTAGACGAGCAGCCCCTGCTCGTGGAGCTGGACGACAATGCGGCGGCACCGGAGGCGAAGCGACTGATGCGGCTGGCGGGGCCGCTGGTGGCAAGCGGCATCCTCCGGTGCGCGCTGCAGCTGGTGTCCGTGATGTTTGTCGGCCACCTTGGCGAGCTGCCCCTCGCCGGCGCTTCGCTCGCCACCTCCCTCGCCAACGTCACCGGCTTCAGCCTGCTAGCCGGCATGGCGAGCGCGCTGGACACGCTGTGCGGGCAGGCGTTCGGCGCGCGGCAGTACCACCTCCTCGGCGTCTACAAGCAGCGGGCGATGCTGGTGCTCACGCTCGCCTGCGTCCCCATCGCCCTCGTCTGGGCCAACACCGCCCGGTTCCTCCTGCTCCTCGGCCAGGACCCGGCCATCGCCGCCGAGGCCGGCGCCTACGCGCGGTGGCTCATCCCGGCCCTCGTCCCCTACGTCCCTCTCACGTGCCACATCCGGTTCCTGCAGACACAGAGCATCGTCCTTCCGGTCATGGCCAGCTCCACCGTGACGTCGCTGAGCCACGTCGCCGTGTGCTGGGCGCTGGTGCACAAGGCGGGCATGGGCAGCAAAGGCGCGGCGCTGGCCACCGCAGTTTCCTACTCCACAAACCTGGCTATACTGTCCCTGTGCACGAGGCTGTCCGGCGCCTGCAAGAGGACGTGGACTGGGTTCTCCATGCAGGCATTCAAGGAGCTGCGCCAGTTTGCGGATCTCGCCGTCCCGTCGGCCATGATGGTTTGGTGAGAAAAAATATATCCTCAACGAGTCTTTCTGATCTAGGTTTTCCATTCATGCATTTCTGATTTCACTAATGACATACTACTTGTTCTTAAAATTTGCAGCTTGGAATGGTGGTCGTTTGAATTGCTTGTGCTGCTCTCTGGTCTTCTGCCTAATCCTAAGCTTGAGACCTCAGTATTGTCAATATGGTAATCTCAACTCCAAAGACAACCTTTTGCATTTACCATAATTTCCCAAAAAAGCCCTTTCTGCATTCTGAGCTGTGATTATTGAATTCCACAGTCTTAACACCGGTGCTCTCATGTTCATGGTGCCATCTGGTCTCTGCACAGCCATAAGGTACAGTGCACTTCACGAACAAAATGTAGCTATATATGCTCAGTAGTCTCACTGATTTTACTGCATATACACTTTATTCAGTACACGCGTTTCCAATGAACTTGGTGCCGGTAGGCCTCACGCAGCGAAGCTGGCAACTAGACTGGTCGTATGCATGGCCCTGTTTGCCGGCTCAGTAATCTCCATCACAATGATTTCTCTACGCAAATTTTGGGGCTACATGTACAGCAACGAGGAAGAAGTCGTGACATACATTGCCAGGATGATACCTGTCCTCGCCATATCTTTCTTCATAGATGGAATCCACACGTCTCTTTCAGGTACATATATGAAATTCCCCACAATGCCACAGATTTACAACAATATCAAACATACTGACATGATCTTTGTCTGAACATCACATACAGGTGTGCTCTATGGATGTGGTGAGCAGAAGATTGGTGCGCGTGTCAACCTCGCCGCGTTCTACTTGGCAGGCATCCCTTTGGCCGTGTTGCTTGCATTCGTCTTGCATTTGAACGGGATGGTATGTACTATGTCAGCACGAACTTTACAGGTCACTCACCACATGATGCCTTTTTTTAAAGAGACCAAAAATTTTGCGCTTCCATAGGGTCTTTGGCTCGGCATCGTCTGTGGTAGTCTCACCAAACTTGTGTTGCTCATGTGGATCGTTCTTTCGATAAACTGGGAGAAGGAGGTAAGTTCAAGATCTTGCAATTTGTGTATCACCGTAAATTTTCCTTTGCACAACAATGTTTGATTCCTCTTATTGTTCTTTTATTTGAATCAGGCAATTAAAGCAAAAGACATGGTGTTAGGATCTTCTCTTCCGGCTGCATGAAGATAATACCCTATGGCGGGAACATCGCATTTTGTGATGCGGTCAAACATGCAAGCGAATGGAAACAAATCGATATACATAGCTATGCCATTTTGCTTCGAGAAGCATGGAGAAAATGTAGATATTGGGGACTAATTTTATAATGTAACGAACATTGTTTGACGTTGTCTATTCTTTCTTTCTCTTTTTTGAGCGAGTGATATTTTCAATTGTTTTGTAAGCAATCATTTCTTCCTATAAATATTTCTATGGTTCTTATATATTTAGTAGATATTATTTGCATCGAATACATATTTAGTAGTTAGAGGTGTAGAATGTTTGTGTGCGCACTCATCTTATTGGGCTGGCCCATTAAAGCGGTTATCAGAACCTCCTATGTGGTTTTTTCTTTTCGACGGCTGCAAATAGAAATGGCGTAGGCATCTTGGTC
Organism: Triticum aestivum; assembly: GCF_018294505.1. Classification (NCBI taxonomy): domain Eukaryota; kingdom Viridiplantae; phylum Streptophyta; class Magnoliopsida; order Poales; family Poaceae; genus Triticum; species Triticum aestivum. Next base: position 692,667,524 of record NC_057812.1, read on the forward strand.
AACAAGAGCCTTGGAGTGGTAGACATCAAGAGATGGGCGGACCGGATTATCCTGGTCAAGCTGGTAGTTGGGGACTTAGTTGTCAATGTTATCAGCGTGTATGCCCCGCAAGTAGGCCATAACGAGAACACCAAGAGGGAGTTCTGGGAAGGTCTGGAAGACATAGTTAGGAGTGTACCGATTGGCGAGAAGCTCTTCATTGGAGGAGACCTCTATGGCCATGTGGGAACATCTAACACAGGTTTTGAAGGGGCGCATGGGGGCGTTGGCTATGGCATCAGGAATCAAGAAGGAGAAGATGTATTAAGCTTTGCTCTAGCCTATGACATGATTGTAGCTAACACCCTCTTTAGAAAGAGAGAATCACATCTGGTAACTTCTAGTAGTGGCCAACACTCTAGCCAGATTGATTTCATCCTATCGAGAAGAGAAGATAGGCGTGAGTGCCTAGACTGTAAGGTGATACCTAGAGAGAGTGTTGTACATCAGCATAAGCTGGTGGTTGCTGACTTCCGCTTTTGGATTCGTGTCCAGCGGGATAAGCATGCCAAAGTCGCTAGAAAGAAGTGGTGAAAGATCAAGGGGGATGTAGCTCAGGCATTCAAGGAAAGGGTCATTAAGGAGGGCCCTTGAGAGGAAGGAGGGCATGCGGACAATGTGTGGATGAAGATGGGGACTTGCATTCGTAAGGTGGCCTCGGAGGAGTTTGGAGTGTCCACGGGGAGGAGAAGCAAAGATAAGGATACCTGATGGTGGAATGATGATGTCCAAAAGGCAATTAAAGAGAAGAAAGATTGCTTCAGACGCCTATACATGGATAGGAGTGCAGACAACATAGAGAAGTACAAGATGGCGAAGAAGGCCGTAAAGCGAGCTGTCAGTGAAGCAAGGGGTCGGGCATATGAGGACCTACCAACAGTTAGGTACGAAGGAAGGTGAAAGGGACATCTATAAGATGGACAAGATCCGAGAGAGGAAGACGAGGGATATTGGCCAAATCAAATGCATCAAGGATGGAGCAGACCAACTCTTGGTGAAGGACAATGAGATTAGGCAAAGAAGGCAGGAGTACTTCGACAAGCTGTTCAATGGGGAGAATGAGTGTTCTACCATTGAACTGGACGACTCCTTTGATGAGACCAGCATGCGCTTTGTGCGGCGAATCCAGGAGTCTGAGGTTAAGGAGTCTTTAAAGAGGATGAAAGGAAGCAAGGCGATGTGCCCTGATTGTATCCCCATTGAGGTGTGGAAAGGCCTCGGGGACATAGCGATAGTATGCCTAACCAAACTTCTCAACCTCATTTTTCAAGCAAATAAGATGCCAGAAAAATGGAGACGGAGTACGTTAGTACCAATCTTCAAGAACAAGGGGTTGTTCAGAGTTGTACTAATTATCGTGGAATTAAGCTGATGATCCATACAATGAAGCTATGGGAGAGAGTCATTGAGCATCGCTTAAGAAGAATGACAAGTGTGACTAAAAATCAGTTTGGTTTCATGCCTGGGAGGTCGACCATGGAAGCCATTTTCTTGGTGTATGACAACTTATGGAGAGATACAAGGAGCAAAAGAAGGACTTGCATATGGTGTTCATTGACTTGGAGAAGGCCTATGATAAGATACTGCGGAATGTCATATGGTTGGCCCTGTAGAAACACAAAGTCCTAGCAAAGTACATTACCCTCATCAAGGACATGTACGATAATGTTGTGACAAGTGTTCGAACAAGTGTTGTCGACACTGATGACTCCCGATTAAGATAGGACTGCATCAGGGGTCAGCTTTGAGCCCTTACCTTTTTGCCTTGGTGATGTGGATAAGGACACAAGGGATATACAAGGAGATATCCCACGGTGTATGCTCTTTGCAGATGTTGTGGATCTAGCTAACGATGGTCCGACGGGGGTAAATAGAAAGTTAGAGTTATGGAGACAAACCTTGGAATCGAAAGGTTTTAGGCTTAGTAGAACTAAAACCGAGTACATGATGGGCGGTTTCAGTACTACTAGGTGTGAGGAGGAGGAGGTTACCCTTGATGGGAAGGTGGTACCTTAGAAGGACACCTTTCGATATTTGGGGTCAATGTTGCAGGAGGATGGGGGTATTGAGGAAGATGTGAACCACCGTATCAAAGTCGGGTGGATGAAGTGGCGACAAGTTCTACAGGACGGCTGTTCGACCCGCGATGTTGTATGGTTGACTAAAAGGCAACATGTTCAACAGTTAGGTGTGGCGGAGATGCGTATGTTGAGATGGATGTGTGACCACACGAGGAAGGATAGAATCCGGAATGATGATATACAAAATAGAGTTGGGGTAGCACCAATTGAAGAGAAATTTGTCCAACATCATCTGAGATGGTTTAGGCATATTCAGCACAGGCCTCCAGAAGCTCCAGTGCATAGTGGACGGCTAAAGTGTGTGGAGAATGTCAAGAGAGGTCGGGGTAGACCAAATTTAACATGGGAGAAGTCGGTTAAGAGAGACTTGAAGGATTGTCGTATCACCAAAGAACTAGTTATGGACAGGGGTGCGTGGAAGCTTGTTATCCGTGTGCCAAAGCCATGAGGGTCGTGAGATCTTATGAGTTTCACCTCTAGCCTACCCCAACTTGTTTGGAACTAAAGGCTTTGTTTGTTTGTTGTATTTTCTTGTTTTTAATTTTGTACAATGATACGTCTCCAACGTATCTATAATATTGTATTGCTCGATGTTATATTATCTACTGTTTTGGACATTATTCGGCTTTTATATTATTTTTGGGACTAACCTATTAACCGGAGACCCAACCCAGAATTGTTATTTTTTGCCTATTTTAGGGTTACAAAGAAAAGGAATATCAAACAGAGTCCAAACGGAATGAAACCTTCGGGAACGTGATTTTCTCACCGAACATGATCCAGGAGACTTGGACCCTACGTCAAGCAACCAATAGGGAGGCCACGAGGTAGGGGGTGCGCCTACCCCCCCTAGGCGCGCCCTCCACCCTCGTGGGCCCCCTGTTGCTCCACCGACACACTTCTTCCTCCTATATATACCTACATACGCCCAAACGATCAGATATGGAGCCAAAACCCTAATTCCACCGTCGTAACTTTCTGTATCGACGAGATCCCATCTTGGGGCCTGTTCCGGAGCTCTGCCGGAGGGGGCATCGATCACAGACGGCTTCTACATCAACACTATAGCCTCTCCGATGAAGTGTGAGTAGTCTACCTCAGACCTACGGGTCCATAGTTATTAGCTAGATGGCTTCTTCTCTCTTTTTGGATCTCAATACAAAGTTCTCCCCGTTGTGGAGATCTATTCGATGTAATCTTCTTTTGCGGTTTGTTTGTTGAGACCAATGAATTGTGGGTTTATGATCAAGTTTATCTATGAACAATATTTGAATCTTCTCTGAATTATTTTATGTATGGATGGTTATCTTTGCAAGTATCTTCGAATTATCAGTTTGGTTTGGCCTACTAGATTGATTTTTCTTGCAATGGGAGAAGTGCTTAGCTTTGGGTTCAATCTTGCGGTGTCCTTTCCCAGTGACTGTAGGGGCAGCAAGGCACGTATTGTATTGTTGCCATCGAGGATAACAAGATGGGGTTTTTATCATATTGCATGAATTTATCCCTCTACATCATGTCATCTTTCTTAAGGCGTTACTTTGTTCTTATGAACTTAATACTCTAGATGCATGCTGGATAGCGGTCGATGTATGGAGTAATAGTAGTAGATGCAGGCAGGAGTCGGTCTACTTGTCTGGGACGTGATGCCTATATACATGATCATACCTAGATATTCTCATAACTATGATCAATTCTGTCAATTGCTCAAAAGTAATTCGTTCACCCACCGTAAAATACCTATGCTCTTGAGAGAAGCCACTAGTGAAACCTATGGCCCCCGGGTCTATCTTCATCGTATTACTCTTCCAATACTTAGTTATTTTCATTGCTTTTATTTTACTTTGCATCTTTATCATAAAAATACCAAAAATATTATCTTATCATATCTATCATATCTCACTCTCGTAAGTGACCGTGTAGGGATTGACAACCCCTTATCGCGTTGGTTGCGAGGATTTATTTGTTTTGTTTAGGTGCGAGGGACTCGCGCGTAGCCTCCTACTAGATTGATACCTTGGTTCTCAAAAACTGAGTGAAATACTTACACTACTTTGCTGCACCACCCTTTCCTCTTCAAGGGAAAACCAACGCAAGTGCTCAAGAGGTAGCATACAATTACATGTTTTTAACACAAGTTGTACATTTTTATACATGTGGAACATTTTTGTCATACATGTTGAATACTTTTCAAATATGTGATATAGATTTTAGATTTGTGCTGGACTAATTAACAAGACATCTCTTATTTACTAACTAGAAGAACCAACCGTGCGTTGCAACGGGGCCACATTAACTTTAAGAGTTCAATATCAATTATGTCAATATTACATTTAATATTCTCATACATATCAAGTGACATTGACGATATTTTTACCATCAAATTCTCACACACACTCTCTCCCTCCCTCTTCCTCACTCTCTCTCCCCCTCTCTCTCTAACAAACACACATATCCATCTTATTGGGTACGGGACCATAATCCATCTATTTCACACGTACACGCGCTAGTGCATAATAATATGGATTATGTGTATTATATTTGCCAACACAACTGAGGGAATTAATTTCATGTAAATCGGCCAGCCACAGCTCCATGACAATCAATACATCTAAATTCTCAGCGTTATTTTTATGTAACATTGGCGAGAGGTAAATGACGGTGATTGTTTCCTTTGTTTGGAGATTGATTACCATCCGTGAGTTAAGCTGGGTACTAAAGAAGAATCTGATTGTGATACGTGAATTGATTGTTGCCTTGTACGTTTGGTTTTGGTATTTGAAGATTGATTACCATCCGTTAGTTGGGTTACCAAAGAAGAAATCAATCATCATATGTAAAAAAGGAACTATATTGCACATGCTTATACCTCATCTACTTGTGAGAATATATAGAATTGGAGCAAACAAAATAAGTGCAGATGAGAGATAAAACATCAATGAGGATCCCTAATGTCTTGACTAATATGTTGTCCTCCAGCTTGAGAGGCACCTACAAGGAAGGGCTAACATACAGAATCACGAGCCACTCCAATTTATGTCTCACACAACTTCATCTTCAACTTATTAATGATGTGTGAACCTCAACGTACCATGTGGTACTGTTGGAGGCCATGATGACCTGGTGCACCTGTGACTAACCAACGTTCCATCATGCGCAACGCCTCCTGGAACGCCTTTGGCATCGCATGACAGAAGGTAGGAACGCGTTAAGAGCAATTGAGGTAAAACAACAAACAAGTGGCACCCCTCTTGTAAATATGTAACATTAATATATTTTGCTAATTAAATGCAGTAGAAGCCTCTCATGTCATTTCCTCCTAAAAAACAAAAGAATGGCGCAATTGAATGGTGGTATCACACAATCCAACTCTTCACGTCAGCGAGCTCCTTAATCTGCCAAGCCCTATTCTTATTCAAAAGGTTGTGCAACCAGGACCGGTTGCTCCTACAATTTTGCTGTCGAGACATGACTTATGTGATGCAGTAAAGCACATGAAAGAGATGACGCCGCTGACGAGATCTTGGCGATTATATGTAACATAATCAAGCAGTGCTAGCTCAACTTTAGTGCCAATCAGCATAGCCTCTTTAGCTGATATATTATTGTTAAATACTGTAGCATTGCAGAGCTTATTGCATCCTTGTACACATGATCAATATCTAGTTATCTATGGACAAGAAAACATATGTATCTAGACCAGCGGGAACAAAGACAAAATCCATGTTAAACTTGTCACCCGGCGCACATGCACTTGCATACCAGCTCCTAGGCATGCACAAAGAAAAAACTGAAGCACACTGATGAAGTAACTCAGAAACTATGTTCCTGTCTTGAATACAAATAAAACTGACGGCCAAAGATGAACTGGTTAAGCATTCCCAAACATCACATGTTCAGAACTCCTCAAAACATAACTCCAACTATCAATCTCATAAATTTGAAGTTAATATCTCTCAATCATAAAAATAACATGCATCGGGTTGTCAATTGATTTTCGGATGCATCCAATATAAATCTCACGAAATGCAAGTTAATATCTTGCCAAAAGCAGGCGTTTCATAATGTTAGCAAATAAAGTTTTCAGAATACTGTATATACAACCACAAAATCATAAGAGAATGAGCGTATACAATCTACAAGGTAATGTAGCAATTTAGAGGTTGGGTACTTACTTCAGTAATAAAACAGGCTCAAGGTAGTAACAAGGATTCTTCTAATGCAATAATAAACAAATGTTCTGCACTGAAGACAAGATAAACAATTCCCAAAGTGCATCAGAGCATCACAGAACATTACTGGCAAGATAAATGCACGACGATACACCCGACTCATTTAATTAATAAAATTAAATTATCAGTAAATTAGTCACCAAACTGTTCAGATGAACCGGAACAGAGCCAACATATATCATCCTAGACAAACACAATATCAACCATTTACCTTGGTACTTTAGGGACCGACAGGAGGATGCATGTAGAAGCGCTTCTTGCCTGCGAATCCACAATCAGATAGAGAAATTGGAACCCATTCCCATCACCAACTGATAAAGAAAGTGAAAGCACAAGTGCTCCCTGGGTGATTTTGATAATTAATGACAACATATCTCTTGTTGGACTAATATCTTTACCTAGTATGTTTCAGACAAGTTCAACAAATTAAGTGGCATGGACTAAAGGATGTGAAACCCCCTTCAAGATGCTAAGGACAAAGGATTAGCTCAAGCTTCAAGATCAAGACTCTACATTTTCTATTTTAGTGATCCAAGATCACATTGAGTCTATAGGAAAAGCCAATACTATCAAGGAGGGATGAGGTGTTGCTTGATGAGGTTCTTGCTTCATAGTGCTTAGTGATATGCTCCAAAACCCTCAACTACCTTCCCACATCCACATATAACCTAAACCAAAAGTCAAACTCGGCCCCACCGATTCTTTCTATCCGGAGCCACCGAGTTCAGTTGACATAGCCACTGCCAGAAACCCTGATCAGTTCGGTCTCACCGACGGGATCTCGGTCTCACCGAGATGGGCTTGCAAACTCTCTGTTACCTATTGCAATATTTTTGGTCTCACCGAGATATGCAATCGGCCCACCGAGTTTGCTTGGCCAACTCTTTGTTTCACTTATTACCCAACTCGGTCCCACCGAGTTTGAGTAATCAGTCAAAACCCTAGCACATCGGTCCCACCGAGTTGCTCTAGTCGGTCCCACCGAAAACCCTAACAGTCACTAGGTTTGCTAAATCGGTCCGACCGAGTTTCTCAATTCGGTCTCACCGAGATTGGTAAATTGTGTGTAACGGTTAGATTTTGTGTGGAGGCTATACATACCCCTCCACCCACTCTTCATTCGTGGGGAGAGCCATCAGAACATACCTTCACTTCCAATACACATTTTCTGAGAGAGAACCACCTACTCATGTGTTGAGGCCAAGATATTCCATTCCCACAATATGAATCTTGATCTCTAGCCTTCCCCAAGTTGCTTTCCACTCAAATCTTCTTTCCACCAAATCCATATCCTGTGAGAGAGAGTTCAGTGTTGGGGAGACTATCATTTGAAGCACAAGAGAAAGGAGTTCATCATCAACACACCATTTGTTACTTCTTGGAGAGCGGTGTCTCCTAGATTGGCTAGGTGTCACTTGGGAGCCTCTGACAAAGATTGTGGAGTTGAATCAAGGAGTTTGTAAGGGCAAGGAGATCGCCTACTTCGTGAAGATCTACCGCTAGTGAGGCAAGTCCTTCGTGGGCGATGTCCATGATGGGATAGACAAGGTTGATTCTTCATGGACCCTTCATGGGTGGAGCCCTCCGTGGACTCGCACAACCGTTACCCTTCGTGGGTTGAAGTCTCCATCAACGTGGATGTACGATAGCGCCACCTACTGGAACCACGACAAAAACATCCGTGTCTCCAATTGCGTTTGAATTCTCCAAACCCTTTCCCTTACATTCTTCCAAGTTGCATGCTTTACTTTCCGCTGCTCATATACTCTTTGCATGCTTGCTTGATATGTATTGTGTTTGTTAAACTTGTGCCTAAACTCCACTTCAACTTAAAGAAATTAAAAAACTGCAACTTTAAGCACTTAGTGTCTAATCACCCCCTCTGGACACCTCTTCTCAATCCTTTCAATTGGTATCAGAGCATTGGTCTCCATTGCCTTGGTTTTAACACCATTGGAGGAAGATGGATGTGTCTACTTTGGGGAGTCTTAGACATAGAGTGCCTATTCTTGATGGAGAATATTTTCATGAGTGGAAAAATGAAATGCTTGAGATTTTCAATGAATATCACTTCAACAAGTATATTGCTAATCCTTGTGCACCTCATGTTGATCCCATGCATCCTACCCTTAATGAGTCAATTGACATGATTCACAATCTTAGAATTGTTAATATTATCACTAGAGGCTTGCCTAGAAACTTGATTGGATGTTTGCCTACTCTTAAGTGTGCCTACACCATATGGAAATTTCTTGAGGAAGTCTTTCCAAATTATTCCTTGAAAGATCTAGATGAAATCCTCCATAAATCTATTGCCTTGATTAAGATGAGTTCCAATGATCCCAAAATTGGTGACTGCTTATTTGAGCTTACTAATCTTACGAGTGCCAAAGGAGATGTTGGAATCATTAGCAATATCATTTCCAAAGCTATTAGAATTCATAAAGATAACTATAGAAATGATCATTTATCTAATGAATTACCGTCTCTAGGAATTATTCAATCACAAGATGATGTTGAACATAGATACTCTGATGAGGATGATGATGATAGTGACTATGATCTCGATGATGCGATGAGACACTTTGGTCTTATGGAAAATCTTCACGGCTACATGGCTGGAGGAAAGGAATGGGTCCTTGATAGTGGATGTACTGATCATATGACCGGAGATAAAGACATGTTCCGTGAGCTTGCTGGAAACGATGGCCCTCGAAAGTATGTCACTTTTGGTGATAATTCAAAGGGTAAGGTGGTTGGCCTTGGTAAGGTGGTCATCCCACATGATAGCTCCATACAAAATGTCATGCTCGTTGAATCTTTTAGCTACAACTTACTTTCAGTATCTAGACTTGCTGATTTCGGTTTCAATGTCCTATTTACTGAAGTAGACTGCCAAGTGTTTCATAGAGATAATCATAAAATGGTCTTTACCGGTATACGTAGAGGAGATCTTTACATTGTTGATTTCACTAGAAAAGCTGAACCTAAAACTTGCTTAATTGCTAAATCTTCTAAAGGCTGGTAGTGGCATAGAAGGGTAGGCCATGTGGACATGCGAAACCTTGACAAACTCATTAAAGGAAATCATATCCTTGGCGTTAACGATGTCATATTTGACAAGGATAGACTTTGTAGTGCTTGTCAAGCAGGGAAACAAGTTGGAGGAAGTCATCGCGCTAAGAACATCATGACCACAAGAAGACCACTCGAGCTACTTCACATGGATCTCTTTGGTCCAAATGCCTACAAGAGTCTCGGTGGTAACTCATTTGGTCTAGTCATAGTTGATGATTTTTCAAGATTTACGTGGGTGTTCTTTCTTGATGACAAATCGCAGGTCCAAAAGATCTTCAAAAACTTTGCTAGGAAGGCCCAAAATCAATTTGATGTGAAGATCAAGAAGGTTCGGAGCGACAATGAAATGGAGTTCAAGAACGCAAATGTAGACACCTTTCTTGACGAAGAAGGGATCGCACATGAGTTCTCGGCTACGTACACACCTCAACAAAATGGAGTTGTCGAGAGGAAGAACCGGACTCTTATCGAGATGGCAAGAACGATGCTTGATGAGTACAAGACGCCAAAACACTTTTGGGCGGAAGCGGTTGAGACAGCTTGTCATGCAACAAATCGCTTGTATCTTCACAGGCTACTCGGCAAGACGGCATACGAGCTCCTCACTAGTAACAAACCCCAAGTTGGATACTTTTGAGTATTCGGGTCGAAGTGCTACATTCTTGATAAGCATCGTCGTTCTAAATTTGCTCCTAAGTCTCATGAAGGTTTCCTACTTGGTTATGGCTCAAACTCTCACACATACCGTGTCTACAACAATTTCACCCGAAAGGTTGAAGAAACGGTACATGTGAAGTTTGATGAATCTAACAGCTCGCAAGTAGAGCAATTGCCAATTGATATCGGAGACAAAGATCCCTCGGAAGAAATCCAAGACTTGTCTATTGGCAAGATTCGTCCAATGGAGATAAAGGAGAGTACCTCGTCCATCCAAGTGGAAGCTTCTAACTCACGACAAGGTGAACGAAGAGTTGATATGGAAGCATCCACGAGTGGGACACACCAAGATGAAGAAAACGAGGAAGTGCACCAAAATGAACGTCAATAACCTCCTTCTCCACCACGACAAGAGAACGACAACGCCAACAATGAAGAAGGCCAAGAAGAAGAACAAGATGAAGAAGATGTTCAACCAAGACCCAAGCAAAAGCTTTCATGAGTTCGAACAAGAATTGCTAAAGATCATCCCGTGGAGCAAATCTACAATGATATCCAAACCGGGAGAATCACTCGCTCAAAAACTCGTTTAACTAAATTTTGTGAACACTATTCATTCATCTCTCGCATTGAACCTATGAAGGTTGAAGAAGCATTGAAAGATCCGGATTGGATAAACGCTATGCATGAAGAGCTAAACAACTTTGAGAGAAATCAAGTGTGGACATTGGTTGAAAAGCCCGACAACAACCACAACATCATTGGTACCAAATTGGTGTTTCGCAACAAGCAAGATGAAGATGGACAAGTGGTTTGCAACAAACCATGTCTCGTCTCCCAAGGCTACACACAAGTCGGAGGTATGGACTATGGTGAGACATATGCTCCCGTTGCTAGACTTGAGTCCATTCGCATCTTACTTGCCTATGCTAATCACCATGATATCACTTTGTACCAAATGGTCATTAAAAGTGCTTTTATAAATGGTGAAATAGAGGAGGAAGTTTATGTTAAGCAACCTCCCGGATTTGTTAATCCTAAGAAACCTAAGCATGTCTACAAACTTCACAAAGCCTTTTATGGTCTCAAACAAGCTCCTAGAGCATGGTATAAATGCTTGACCAAGTTCCTTATTGAAAAAGGCTTTGAAATTGGAAAAATAGATTCTACTCTTTTTACTAAAAGGGTTAATGGAGAACTATTTGTATGCCAAATTTATGTCGATGATATTATATTTGGATCAACTAACCCTCATTTTAGTGAAAAGTTTGGGAAACTGATGTCGGAGAAGTTTGAGATGTCTATGATGAGTGAACTCAAATTCTTTCTTGGCTTGGAAATCAAGCAAACTAAGGAAGGCAAGTTTGTCTCTCAAATGAAGTACACCAAGGACTTATTCAAGAAGTTCAATATGCAAGAATGCAAAGGTATGACTACACCCATGCCTACTAGTGAACATCTTGATTTGACCAAAGATGGTGAACCGGTTGATCAAAAAGTTTACCGCTCTATGATTGGTTCATTGTTATATCTATGTGATTCATGTCCCGATATCATGCTAAGTGTGTGCATGTGTGCACGATATCAAGCTGCTCCTAAGGAATGTCATCTTAAGGACGTGAAGAGGATAGTGAGATACTTAATACATACACCAAATTTTGGCATTTCGTATCCAAAGAGGGCTTCCTTTGATCTTGTTGGCTACTCCGACTCAGACTATGCCGGTGACAAGGTTGATATAAAGTCCACTTTGGGTACTTGTCAATTCCTTCGTAGATCTCTTGTGCCTTGGTCTTCCAAGAAACAAAACTCGGTATCCTTATCCACCGCCAATGCGGAATACATTGTCGCTGGTTCATGTTGTGCTCAATTACTCTGGATGACCCAAACTCTTAAATATTATGGGCTATATGTGAAACATGTTCCATTACTTTGTGACAATGAAAGTGCTATCAAGATTGCTCACAATCCCGTGCAACACTCTCGAACTAAGCATATTGAAGTTCGTCATCATTTAATTCGAGATCACGTTGCTAAGGGTGACATAAACCTTAAGCATGTTCGCACCGATAAGCAAGTAGCGGATATATTCACTAAACCACTTGATGAGAAAGTGTTTTGCAGGTTAAGAGGTGAATTGAACATCATTGATGCTTCAAACTTGGAGTAGGAACTCCATTGGATACATGCAAGACTGGAGCTTATGACTAATCCTTGATATTTCTCTTATGATGATAATCTTATGTCTTGGATATATTTGCACCTTGCATGTTATCAAACCCATGTAGGTACTTGGATGAATCTAAATCTATGAGATTGCAACTCACTCACATCTTGAGCAACCTCTACATCACCAAGTCTCTACACAATGGTGGTTGATGACAAGGAAGCACGAAACCTTTCAAACATATCCTTTGACAAATTCTATGTTGAGTTTCATGATTGTCATGTTGGATACACAAGTGCTCTTCCTTGCGAAAACTAACCAATGTAGGTAGATGAACTCAAAATCCAAAGGGTGCTCCCAACTCTTGATGAGCTACATCAACCTTGAGCAACCCACACAAGTTCAACTACATGATTACGATCAACACCACCACCCAAGGTATGTTATTCCATCTTAGAGAAGCTTTACTCCAAGTCATGAGTCAAAGCAACTCGACAAGATGTGAATACATCAAGATGCTTAAACGAAAAATGGTAACCCCATTTTGAGCTTAAATGATGAGTACGACCTATGATCAAGTGATCTCACTTGACTCCTAAATCAATGTACTCTAACATAGGTGACTTTGTCACCGCCCAACTCTAGATGAAGTTCTCTTGTGTTCCTTTTCTGTGTTCTTGCATTTATCCTATGCATATTTGTTTCCCCTTTCAAAAATAAACTTCATCTAGATCCTTTTAGTTTCTTTTCTTTGTTCTTTGTTCTTCATTTTCTGCATCCAATTCATTGCAAATCTTTGTGAGATCTTATTTGTCTAGTGAGCTGAGGTGACAAGTGTTTTTCTCTGTGATGAACTCGGTTCCACCGGTTTCATGTCTCCAGTCTAGCCGAACATTTTCGGAGCAACCGAAGCATACAACTCGGTGACACCGATTTCACTACAGGAAAAACATTTTGCCAGTTATTCCTGTTTTTTTTCTTGATCTAGCTCCACTCAATGAATCTTGTCCTCTGCAAGCATCACATTTACCTTAATACTTTGTACTGTGATTCAAGGACCGAACCCATTCACAACAAATTCCAGAAGACCCTTCTTGGAAATTGATGTCAAAGGGGGGGAGAGCGATCACATCAAAGCTTAATCATATCTCTAGGGGGGAGATCTCTAGGG
>NC_057812.1:692681483-692685996 GCF_018294505.1 Triticum aestivum
AGGGAATACTCCAGGAAAGAGTAATCTTCAAGGATCCCAGATGCTTTATGTTCAAGAGGAGAGATGCCACATGTCTTCTTGGGGGAAAGACATGTTCATATGTGCTTATTTGCATTAGCTCTGTTCATTTGTTTCTTTGAGCTCTGTTTTTCTGTTCCCTATCTTCTCCCAGTATCCCATGCTAGATTCAGGGGGGAGCAAGACATCCAAGGGAAAGAAAACTTCTTAAATTCATTGCATATCTTTGGGGACATGTCAATATCTATCGTGGTACTCTATACTCACTCTACATGTCATCCCAGTCTTGGTACTTTTGTGGTTCCTTTTGTCTGCTCTAGCTAGTGGGTGCATCTGTGTTATCTAACCTTGTTTACGCAGGCTCATCCCATTCTAGCCAACTCAAGACCACAAGGTAAGTATATGCATCATAGTCATGTGTATGAGAAATTCATGCTGATGTACATACTGTTTGCAAGAAGGACTCATGAGCATGAAGGTACATTTTTCATCATTTGCTTTGATGCATATAGCCAAGATACATGCAACACATTGCTACTCTTTCATGGTTATGCTCTCACATGCTTCTATACTCCATATTCACATGATTGCATACATGTAGGGGGAGCCTATGCCTGTTACATGTCTTTCCAAAGCTTTACTTGCTATTCTCTATATCTTTATCTAAAGCTTTGATGTATGTTGCCATCAATTACCAAAAAGGGGGAGATTGAAAGCACAAGTGCTCCCTGGGTGATTTTGATAATTAATGACAACATATCTCTTGTTGGACTAATATCTTTACCTAGTATGTTTCAGACAAGTTCAACAAATTAAGTGGCATGGACTAAAGGATGTGGAACCCCCTTCAAGATGCTAAGGACAAAGGATTAGCTCAAGCTTCAAGATCAAGACTCTACATTTTCTATTTGAGTGATCCAAGATCACATTGAGTCTATAGAAAAAGCTAATAATATCAAGGAGGGATGAGGGGTTGCTTGATGAGGTTCTTGCTTCATAGTGCTTAGTGATATGCTCCAAAACCCTCAACTACCTTCCCACATCCACATATAACCTAAACCAAAAGTCAAACTTGGCCCCACCGATTCTTTCTATCCGGAGCCACCGAGTTCAGTTGACATCGTGTAACACCCTCGATGCGACTATATCTCCCACGTGTCGAGGCACGACTTAGAGGCATAATCGCATTGAAGGCATATGTCGCAAGTTAGGCAATCTTCACAACATCCCATGTAATATAGATAATAAAAAAAGGGAGATAACATAGTTGGCTTACACTCGCCACATCAATCAAGTACATAAATAACATTACATCATTCAAACACTCATGGCCCGACTACGGCGCCAAAATAAAAGATAACCCAACATGCGACACGGTCCTGATTGCCCCAACTGGGCACCACTACTGATCATCAGGGAAAGACACGTAGTATCATTGAGAGTCCTCCTCGAACTCCCACTTGAGCTCAAGCGTGTCACCTGGAGCGGAATCATCAGGCCCTGCATCTGGTGAGCCACAGGGACTCAGCAATCTCGCACCCTCGCGATCAAGACTATTTAAGCTAAAAGGTAAGGCAAGGTAAATATGTGGAGCTCCAACAAGCGACTAGCAAATATGGTGGCTATCCTGTTCGCAAAAGAGAGCGAGAAGAGGAGGCAAAGCACGAGCGAGAAACTAGAGGGCATCCTGCGGCAAGCATTACTCCAACACCGTGTTCACTTCCCAGACTCCGCCGAGAAGAGACCATCATGGTAACACACTCAGTTGATTCATTTTAATTAAGTTAAGGTTCAAGTTATCTACAACCGGACATTAACAAATTCCCATCTGCCCATAACCGCGGGCATGGCTTTCGAAAGTTCAAATCCCTGCAGGGGAGTCCCAACTTAGCCCATGACAAGCTCTCACGGTCAACGAAGGAATATACCTCCTCCCGAGACGTTCCGATCAGACTCGGTATCCCGGTTCTTCAAGACAACTCCGACAATGGTAAAACAAGTCCAGCAACATCACCCGCTGTGCCGACAAATCCCGATAGGAGCTGCACATATCTCGTTCTCAGGGCACACCGGATAAGCTAAGCGTACGGGAGCCAACGTAACCCAAGTTGCCAAGGGACGACCCCGCACGGTGCTCTAGGTTGGACCAACACTCAGAGGAGCACTGGCCCGGGGGGTTTAAAATAAGATGACCCTTGAGTCCGCGAAACCCAAGGGAAA
This sequence comes from Triticum aestivum, assembly GCF_018294505.1. Lineage (NCBI taxonomy): Eukaryota > Viridiplantae > Streptophyta > Magnoliopsida > Poales > Poaceae > Triticum > Triticum aestivum. The sequence continues at coordinate 692,683,722 of NC_057812.1, forward strand.
AGGCTAGGTGGAAAATGGTAAAACCAAGGTTGGGCATTGCTGGAGGAGTTTTATTCAAAACATACTGTCAAGGGGTTCCCATTATAACCCAACCGCATAAGGAACGCAAAAATCCGGGAACATAACACCGATATGACGGAAACTAGGGCGGCAAGAGTGGAACAAAACACTAGGCGAGAGGATGAGCCTTCCACCCTTTACCAAGTATATAGATGCATTAAGATAATAAGATAATAATATGATATCCCAACAAGTAAATAATGTTCCAACAAGGAACGGTCTCCAATCTTCACCTGCAACTAGCAACGCTATAAGAGGGGCTGAGCAAAGTGGTAACATAGCCAATCAACGGTTTGCTAGGACATGGTGGGTTAGAGGTTTGACATGGCAATTTGGGAGGCTTGCAAGCAAGTGGTAGGCATCATAGCATTGGCATAGCAAAAGAGCGAGCATCTAGCAAAGCAAAGATAGTAGTGATTTCGAGGGTATGATCATCTTGCCTGCAAAGTTGCCAGAGTTGACTGGATCCTCGAAAGCAAACTCAAGGGGCTCCTCGTTAGCGAACTCGTATCCCAGCTCTACCCAAACAAGACAAACAAGTAACAAGGACACAATCAACCACGTGCCAACTCAAACAACATGATGCAAAGATGGTATGCTATGCGGGATGCAATACGGGATGCATATGCAAGATTTGACAAGGAATGCATGAACCTGGCCTCAAAATAGAAATCCAAGTGTGTCACTGGAAAGATGAGATGAAAACGCTTGAAAACAATATAAAGAACGCCGGAATCGGAGTTACGGTTTGGAAATGGCAAGCGATTCAAATATGACCACGTTCTGCGATTTACAGCAAGTAGCCATCTAAATGCAACGAGATGAACATGCTACAGCACCCAAACATGGCATCAAAATACATGGCAGGGATGCATTCAAGATGCTTAACAAAAGTCTAGCACTGAGCTATGGCCAATTCATCCATTAACATGTTCAAACAAGCATGGCAAAATGCATATGGTAAACAGATCTCGGACTTTGTGAAATTAACACTTGTCTGGAATTTCAGATCAGGTAGCACACTTTGGAGCAACAAAACTATATGCTACAGGACCTAAACATGGCAAAGTAAAGCATGGCATGGAGCTACTCAAAGAGCTTAACAAAAGTCCCTTAGTGACCTTGAGCCAAAAGGGATCAGAAAATACAATTGCAAGCATGTGAACATGGCAAAAACATAATCAGTTCTCAGACTTAGTGAAAACTGGAGCATGCTGAAACATATATCAAGTAGGCATGTTTACGAGCTCGATGCACTCACTACGGAGCAAGTCATGACAGGCTAAGCATACACCCATCAAGAATACACAAAATTCAAGCTAGACATGGCAAGAACAATAGCATAGCATGCACGGATCAACTACAACATCCTCGGCAAAATCGCTAACAAGTAGACAATCTGCCCAGATTCACAAAGTAGCAAAAGTAGAGCTCGATTTACTCAAGCTAGGGTGCTCCATAATTACAAACAAAGACATGGATGAATAGAGCACTACAAGAATAACAAAACATCCTTACTGATCATCCTCAAAAGAGGAACGGATCACTAGGAAACAACATGAACATATGGCAACATGAGATAAACAGATCAAGGACTTAGTGGAAATGCTAAGTCCCTGAAATCAGCATTACCAAGTGCCTCACTTTGCAAGCTTGTGCTAGTCACCACGCACATCACAAAAATACATGGGTTGCACCTCTGGAAAGATGGCAAAACCCTTAACAAAACATATGTAGAGCTCATGGGCATATCATGCACACAATAATCATGGCAAAAATGACAAATATCTAAGTGGAGTAGGAGATCTGACAATTATCTCAAGTAGCACTCTTCTAACAGCATTTCGGGCATCAAGATGCACTCAAATGAAAATGATGCAATGGAATGAAATGATGTGCTCTCTGAGGCGAACTTTTTCATATGCTATATGCGTGAAATGGAGCTACGAATGCGGAGTTACGGTATGATGAAGTTTGCAAAAAAATTACTGGAGAGGGGGAAAGTCAACCGCTAGATCTAGGGTTCCTCACGGCACGCGAACCGAGGCCAGATCTGAGCTCGCCGGAGCTCTCGCTGGAGACGTCGAGGATCGCCGAATCCGGGGACTTGTCGCGGTGGCCGGTCGGAGAGGAGACGACGGAGGGTGGCCGGAGAGGAAACCACGGTGGCTCAGGCGCGGCAAGGTGGCCGCGGGCAGCGCCGGAGGCGGAGGTC
>NC_057812.1:692686471-692693636 GCF_018294505.1 Triticum aestivum
CCAGGAGGGCCGGACGCGGGCCGAGCGGGCCTGGCGGTGGAGTGGGACGGCGGCGGCCACGTGGAGGCACGCCACTGGCTGCGGGCGGCGGCGGCGACCTGTCCGGCGCGGCCCGGATGTTGTCCGGCGCGCGGAGGGGAAGGGGAGCTAGGTTAGGTGCGAAATGACTCGGGATTTCGGGGAGGAGGCTAAATTTATAGGTAGAGGGAGCTAGGAGGCTCCAAATGGAGTGCGGTTTTTGGCCACGCGATCGTGATCGAACGCTCTAGACGATGAGAGAGGTTTTGGTGGGTTTTGGGACAAATTGGAGGGGTGTTGGGCTGCAACACACACGATGCCTTTTCAGTCCCTCGGTTAACCGTTGGAGCATCAAACGAAGTCCAAATGGTACGATACTTGACAGGCGGTCTACCGGTAGTAAACCAAGGCCGCTTGGCAAGTCTCGGTCCAATCCGGAAATGTTTAATCCGCACACACGAAAGAAAGATAGAAATGACCACCGGAGGAGAACGAAGCGCCGGAATGCAAAACGGACAACGGGGAAAATGATCGAATTAATGAGATGAACACGTATGCAAATGCAATGCACATGATGACATGATATGAGATACATGGCAACGATAACAACACGCGGAGACAAAAACCTGAACCCGAGAAAATAAAATAACTTAAGGCCGAAACCACAAGAGTTGGAATACATATTGGGAAAGTCATATCCGGGGTGTTACAACACTCCACCACTACGAAAGGATCTCGTCCCGAGATCTAGGACTAAAAGAACGCCGGGTACTCAGAACGGAGGTGATCCTCGCGTTCCCAGGTAGCTTCACGGTCGGAATGGTGTGACCACTTGACTTTGAGGAATTTGATTGACTTATTGCGAGTCTTTCGTTCAGTCTCTTCAAGAATAGCAAATGGGTGCTCACGATAGGAGAGATCTTCTTGGAGCTCAATGTCCTCAAAGTTGACGGTGCGGTTAGGAGTCTTGAAGCACTTTCGGAGCTGAGAGACATGAAACACGTCATGAACATTTGCAAAGTTTGAAGGAAGCTCGAGTTGATAGGCGAGATCGCCTCTCTTGCTGACAATCTTGAAAGGTCCCACGTATCTAGGGGCAAGCTTCCCTTTGATACCGAAGCGACGAGTACCTTTCATAGGAGAGACACGGAGGTAAACATGATCTCCGATCTCGAAAGCCAAATCACGGTACTTACTATCATAGTAGCTCTTCTGGCGGGATTGGGCTGCTTTGAGGTTATCTCGAATGACTTTGCACATTTCCTCTGCCTCTGTGATTAAGTCATTACCCAACAGCTGACGTTCACCGGTTTCAGACCAGTTGAGAGGGGTACGGCACTTCCTGCCATACAGAATTTCAAATGGGGCCTTGCCCGACTTGCTTAAAAACTGTTGTTGTAGGAGAATTCTGCATAAGGAAGACAATCCTCCCACTTCATGCCGAAGGAGATCACACAAGGCCTGCGCATATCTTCAAGAATCTGGTTGACACGCTCGACTTGACCGCTAGTTTGAGGATGGAAAGCTGTGCTGAAGCGGATGTTGGTGCCCATGGCCTTCTGAAAAGAATCCCAAAACTTGGAGGTAAAGATGCTGCCACGGTCTGAAGAGATCACTTGAGGAATACCGTGCAGAGAGACAATTCGAGAGGTATAGAGTTCCGCCAATTGAGCTGCAGTGATAGACTCTTTGATAGGCAGAGAATGAGCCACTTTGGTGAGTTTGTCGATGACAACGAATATAGCATCATTGCCACGCTTGGACTTTGGAAACCCAGTCACGAAGTCCATTTCAATGTGGTCAAACTTCCATTCTGGAATGGCAAGAGGTTGGAGGAGACCAGCTGGCCTTTGGTGTTCTGCCTTCACTCTTCTGCAGACATCACATTCATTCACGAATTGAGAAATCTCTCGCTTCATTCGAGTCCACCAATAAGCCTGCTTGAGGTCCTGATACATCTTCGTACTCCCAGGGTGGATGGAGAGGAGAGAATTGTGAGCCTCGTTCATGATCACTTTACGGAGGTCACCTTTGGGTACAACAATACGATCCTCGAATAAGAGAGTATCCTTGTCATCAAGGCGGTAGCACTTGTACTTGGGTTGACTCTTGGCAATCCCAATCTTCACATTTTTCACCATAGCATCAAGAAGCTGGGCTTGGCGAATCTGGTCTTCCAAGGTAGGAGAGACTTGAAGGTTGGCGAGGAAACCTTGAGGAACAACTTGCAGATTGAGTTTGCGGAAAGCTTCACAAAGCTCGGGTTGATAAGGCTTGAGAATTAGACTGTTGCAGTAAGCCTTCCTGCTCAATGCGTCAGCAATCACATTGGCCTTGCCTGGAGTATACTCGATACTCGGATTATACTCTTGAATCATTTCGACCCATCGAGTTTTCCTGAGGTTGAGATTAGGCTGAGTGAAGATGTACTTGAGACTCTTGTGGTCAGTGAAGATGTCCACTTTTCTTCCCAATAAGGGATGTCTCCAAGTCAAAAGAGCATGCACCACAGCCGCCAACTCGAGATCATGAGTGGGGTAGTTCTTCTCATTGGGCTTCAACTGGCGAGAGGTATAAGCAACAACTTTCTTCTCTTGCATCAACACTGCGCCAAGGCCTTGGAGAGAGGCATCACAAAAGACCTCGTACGGCTTGGATTCATCAGGCGGAGTCAGAACTAGAGCAGTGATCAATTTCTCTTCCAAAGTGTTGAAAGCAATGTCACACTCCGGAGACCAAACGTACTTGACGTGCTTCTGGAGAAGATTTGAGAGAGGCTTCGCGATCTTAGAAAAGTTTTCCACGAATCTTCGGCAGTAGCTTGCGAGACCGAGGAAGCTACGGAGTTGCTTCACGTTCTGAGGAGGTTCCCAATTCACAATTGCAGACACCTTCTCAGGATTCACCGCAATGCCCTTGGCAGAGATGATATGACCAAGATAAAGAACCTCATCGAGCCAAAATTCACACTTGGAGAACTTGGCGTAGAACTTGTGTTCCCTCAGCTTATCGAGTACCAAACGCAAGTGCTTGGCATGATCTTTCTTGTTCTTCGAGAAAACCAGAATGTCGTCGAGATAGACCAAAACGAAGTCATTGGTGTAGGCGTTGAAGATGAAGTTCATCATGCGAGAGAAAGTCGGAGGAGCGTTGACGAGGCCAAAAGACATGACAGTGTATTCATATGAACCATAGCTTGTCCTGAAAGCCGTCTTGGGAATATCTTGCTCACGGATTCAAATCTGATGATAACCCATACGGAGATCAAGCTTGGAGAATACTTGGGCACCTTTGAGTTGTTCGAAAAGCTTGTTGATGTTGGGAAGTGGATATATGTTCTTGATGGTCTTCTTGTTTAATGGACGGTAATCAACACAAATTCGGTCCATTCCATCATTCTTCTTCACAAAAAGAACACCACAACCCCATGGAGAAGAACTAGGCCGGATGAGACCCATTCTCTCTTGAATATCGAGTTGCTTCTTCAGCTCCTTCAACTCTTCAGGTCCGAGCTTGTAAGGACGCTTGCACACAGGTTCCGTGCCGGGCTCAAGATCAATAACGAATTCAACTGGCCGGTGCGGAGGCATTCCTGGAAGCTCTTCTGGAAAGACGTCTTGATATTCGCAAACGACTGGAATTTGCGAGATAGCATCCAGTTCACCCTTCTCATTGAGAGAAAATAGACGGATGGTATCATCACGAGCGGCAAAGACAATTACATCCTCAGACGAATGAGTCAATTGAATCTGCCTAGCTGCACAATCAAGCTGAGCCTTGTGCTTAGAAAGCCAATCCATCCCGAGAATAAGATCAATATCCGAGTTACCAAGAACCATTGGGGAAGCCAGAAACTTGAAATCACCCATCATGATAGAAATATCCGGGACTATTGAAGTAGCCCTCATAGACTTAGCCGGAGAAACCACTCCCATAGGTTTACCCAACATTTGTGAAACGAAGTCATGCTTGGAAACAAATGATCTTGACATGAAGCAATGCTATGCACCAGTGTCAAAAAGAACTTTTGCGGGAAAAGAGTTAACTCGAAAGTTACCCATGATGACATTTGATAAGTCCTCTGCCTGAGCAGCATTCAGCAAGTTGACCTTGGCATGCTTGGGGTTATGCTTGACCACAGCTGTACTTGCCGATCTCACAGGAGGAGGAGGAGGAAGACGCCTCTGGTTGAGACACTTGTTGGCATAGTGACCATTCTGTTGGAACTTGTTGCACATGACCTCTGAAAGCGGGCGGTGGTACGGAGCACTCGATCTTGGAGCTTGAGACGAAGTCTTGTTCTGAAAGCCAGGGTTGGGTGGGTGGGAAGATCCACTGCCACATTTGCTCTTCTGCTGATACGGCTGCCGGAACGGAGGAGGAGGAAGCCAATACTTCTGCTGCTTGGCCACTTGAGTAGAGGAAGAAGGAGTAGCATCTCTGACTCGCTTCTTGGAAGCATCACACCTCAATTGAGCGGCCTCTTGCTTCAATGCCATGTTGTAGAACTCATCGTACCTCAAGGGCTCAAAGAGAACTAGAGCTAGCTGAATTTCTTCTCTGAGACCACCCCTGAACTGGTATATCATGCTCTTCTCATCAGGGACGTCCTGCTTGGCAAAGCGGGCGAGCTTCTGGAACAACTTGTTGTAGTCATAGACAGACAAAGAGCCTTGCTTCAGGTTGCGGAATTCCTCACGCTTGCTTTCAACCACACTCTGAGGGATATGGTGAGCTTTGAAATCTTGACGGAATTCATCCCAGGTAATCGCACGTCCACCTTTGGAATCCTTGTACTGCTGGAACCATTCTGCAGCTTGATCTTTGAGTTGGAAGAAAGCGAACTTGACAAAGTCCTCAGGCCTGATGTTACTGCACTCGAAATGCTTGCACAGATCCACAAGCCAATCGTCAGCATCGGTTGCCTCAACACAATTGCTGAAAGTATTTGGCATGTTAGCAAGGAACTGGTTGAGTGTAGCAAAGTGATTCTGATTATTGCCTTGGTTCCCTTGGTTGCCTTGATTGCGCTCTTGAAGAATTTGCATGATCAACTGTGTGTTTTCATTGGTTGCGGCCATCACAGCTTGCCATGCCTCCGGAGGAGGGGGAGGTGGTGGCGGATCTTGATTCTGATTCTGATTGGTGCTCTTAGCGGGAGACATCCTGAAGAGGTTGACCACCGTTAGCACATAGACAGATAAAATGAAGCTGAAACCAACGGAATGAAAATTGCAACATATAGTCTTCACATCCGAACAAAATGAACGAATGCATTCCTCTTGAAATGGTCACATATCCATAAATTGAGAAGCCACATAGAATTCAGGTAGAGAAATAAATCAACAAGGTACGGATCAAGAACGAATACTCGGTAAGAAATCCCAATCTCAAACCAAATATCTGTGGAAGAAGAACTAGAGCTACGAGAATTCCCACCTATGAAACTCCCGAGCCTTTCCGGTTATGCAATCAGGTGTTGGGGATACAGGGGAAGCATAATATCTCACCTAAATCTAGCAATTCCTACATCCAGTTGTATCCATCCTTCAACACATAACCGAGAAAAACTTCGGAAACCATCTACCTCAACCTTCGAAAAGCATCTGTTATACAAGTTATGGCGATACTCCCAAACTCCCGCCCCAGTACTGGGTGGCGTCGAGGTTATCTCACCAACGAACTGCATAAAAGAGATTTTCGATGTCGGCGTACTAAACTCAGGTATTCCAGAACTGCAACGATAAAATTATGTCGACAACACCTCAGAGCTCAACACCCCGGAACACTTCCATAAAACCCCTGACAGGAGGCACCAAGACAATGTTCTCGTCACAAAACCATCGGAATGATTCCAAGATACCTGCGTGATCCTAAAAAAATTAGTGAAATTTGAGAAGAGAAGAGTCAAAACTCTACGTCAGGATGCCTTACCAGAGCGATGAGGAGACTGGGAAGTAAAAGAATTCCTAAACTCTCCGATATATAATTCCTAGATGACTCAAAACATTTTTCTAGACACAACTCAGCTGCTAAAAACGATCAAGCAATGGGACTCCTAAGGTCGGGGAAGGCTCTGATTACCAACTTGTAACACCCACGATGCGACTATATCTCCCATGTGTCGAGGCACGACTTAGAGGCATAATCGCATTGAAGGCATATGTCGCAAGTTAGGCAATCTTCACAACATCCCATGTAATATAGATAATAAAAAATGGGAGATAACATAGTTGGTTTACACTCGCCACGTCAATCAAGTACATAAATAACATTACATCATTCAAACACTCATGGCTCGACTACGGCGCCAAAATAAAAGATAACCCAACATGCGACACGGTCCCGATCGCCCCAACTGGGCACCACTACTGATCATCAGGGAAAGACACGTAGTATCGTTGAGAGTCCTCGTCGAAGTCCCACTTGAGCTCAAGCGCGTCACCTGGAGCGGAATCATCAGGCCCTGCATCTAGTGTAATAGTAATCTGTGAGCCACAGGGACTCAGCAATCTTGCACCCTCGCGATCAAGACTATTTAAGCTCAAAGGTAAGGCAAGGTAAATATGTGGAGCTGCAGCAAGCGACTAGCAAATATGGTGGCTATCCTGTTCGCAAAAGAGAGCGAGAAGAGGAGGCAAAGCGCGAGCGAGAAACTAGAGGGCATCCTGCGGCAAGCATTACTCCAACATCGTGTTCACTTCCCGGACTCCGCCGAGAAGAGACCATCACGGTAACACACTCAGTTATTCATTTTAATTAAGTTAAGGTTCAAGTTATCTATAACCGGACATTAACAAATTCCCATCTGCCCATAACCACGGGCATGGATTTCGGAAGTTCAAATCCTAGCAAGGGAGTCCCAACTTAGCCCATGACAAGCTCTCACGGTCAACGAAGGAATAGACCTCCTCCCGAGACGTTCCGATCAGACTCGGTATCCCGGTTCTTCAAGACAACTCCGACAATGGTAAAACAAGTCCAGCAACACCACCCGCTGTGCCGACAAATCCCGATAGGAGCTGCACATACCTCGTTCTCAGGGCACACCGGATAAGCTAAGCATACGGGAGCCAACGTAACCCAAGTTTCCAAGGGACAGCCCCGCACGGTGCTCTAGGTTGGACCAACACTCAGAGGAGCACTG
>NC_057812.1:692693918-692706388 GCF_018294505.1 Triticum aestivum
TAAAATAAGATGACCCTTGAGTCCGCGAAACCCAAGGGAAAAGGCTAGGTGGCAAATGGTAAAACCAAGGTTGGGCATTGCTGGAGGAGTTTTATTCAAAACGGACTATCAAGGGGTTCCCATTATAACCCAACCGCGTAAGGAACACAAAAATCCGGGAACATAACACCGATATGACGGAAACTAGGGCGGCATGAGTGGAACAAAACACTAGGCGAGAGGCCGAGCCTTCCACCCTTTACCAAGTATATAGATGCATTAAGATAATAAGATAATAATATGATATCCCAACAAGTAAATAATGTTCCAACAAGGAACGGTCTCCAATCTTCACCTGCAACTTGCAACGCTATAAGAGGGGCTGAGCAAAGCGGTAACATAGCCAATCAACGGTTTCCTAGGACATGGTGGGTTACAGGTTTGACATGGCAATTTGGGAGGCTTGCAAGCAAGTGGTAGGCATCGTAGCATTGGCATAGCAAAAGAGCGAGCATCTAGCAAAGCAAAGATAGTAGTCATTTCGAGGGTATGATCATCTTGCCTGCAAAGTTGCCAGAGTTGACTGGATCCTCGAAAGCAAACTCAACGGGCTCCTCGTTAGAGAACTCGTATCCCGACTCCACCCAAACAAGACAAACAAGCAACAAGGACACAATCAACCACGTGCCAACTCAAACAACATGATGCAAAGATGGTATGCTATGCGGGATGCAATACGGGATGCATATGCAAGATTTGACAAGGAATGCATGAACCTGGCCTCAAAATGGAAATCCAAGTGTGCCACTAGAAAGATGAGATGAAAACGCTTGAAAACGATATAAAGAACGCCAGAATCGGAGTTACGGTTTGGAAATGGCAAGCAATTCAAATATGAGCACGTTCTGCGATATACAGCAAGTAGCCATCTAAATGCAACGAGATGAACATGCTACAACACCCAAACATGGCATCAAAATACATGGAAGGGATGTATTCAATATGCTTAACAAAAGTCTAGCACTGAGCTACGGCCAATTCATCCATTAACAGGTTCAAACAAGCATGGCAAAAATGCATATGGTAAACAGATCTCAGACTTTGTGAAATTAACACTTGTCTGGAAGTTCAGATCCGGTAGCACACTTTGGAGCAACAAGACTATATGCTACAGGACCTGAACATGGCAAAGTAAAGCATGGCATGGAGTTACTCACTAATAAAGAAAGTTAAAGCACAAGTGCTCCCTGGGTGATTTTGATAATTAATGACAACATATCTCTTGTTGGACTAATATCTTTACCTAGTATGTTTTAGACAAGTTCAACAAATTAAGTGGCCTGGACTAAAGGATGTGGAACCCCCTTCAAGATGCTAAGGACAAAGGATTATCTCAAGCTTCAAAATCAAGACTCTACATTTTCTACTTTAGTGATCCAAGATCACATTGAGTCTATAGGAAAAGCCAATACTACCAAGGAGGGATGAGGTGTTGCTTGATGAGGTTCTTGCTTCATAGTGCTTAGTGATATGCTCCAAAACCCTCAACTACCTTCCCACATCCACATATAACCTAAACCAAAAGTCAAACTCGGCCCCACCAATTCTTTCTATCCGGAGCCACCGAGTTCAGTTGACATAGCCACTGCCAGAAACCCTGATCAGTTCGGTCTCACCGACGGGATCTCGGTCTCACCGAGATGGGCTTGCAAACTCTCTGTTACCTATTGCAATATTTTTGGTCTCACCGAGATATGCAATCGGCCCACCGAGTTTGCTTGGCCAACTCTTTGTTTCACTTATTACCCAACTCGGTCCCACCGAGTTTGAGTAATCGGTCAAAACCCTAGCACATCGGTCCCACCGAGTTGATCTAGTCGGTCCCACCGAAAACCCTAACGGTCACTAGGTTTGCTAAATCGGTCCGACCGATTTTCTCAATTTGGTCTCACCGAGATTGGTAAATTGTGTGTAACGGTTAGATTTTGTGTGGAGGCTATACATACCCCTCCACCCACTCTTCATTCATGGAGAGAGCCATCAGAACATACCTTCACTTCCAATACACATTTTCTGAGAGAGAACCACCTACTCATGTGTTGAGGCCAAGATATTCCATTCCCACAATATGAATCTTGATCTCTAGCCTTCCCTAAGTTGCTTTCCACTTAGATCTTCTTTCCACCAAATCCATATCCTGTGAGAGAGAGTTCAGTGTTGGGGAGACTATCATTTGAAGCACAAGAGCAAGGAGTTCATCATCAACACACCATTTGTTACTTCTTGGAGAGTGGTGTCTCCTAGATTGGCTAGGTGTCACTTGGGAGCCTCTGACAAAGATTGTGGAGTTGAACCAAGGAGTTTGTAAGGGCAAGGAGATCGCCTACTTCGTGAAGATCTACCACTAGTGAGGCAAGTCCTTCGTGGGCGATGTCCATGATGGGATAGACAAGGTTGCTTCTTCATGGACCCTTCGTGGGTGGAGCCCTTCGTGGACTCGCACAACCGTTACCCTTCGTGGGTTGAAGTCTCCATCAACGTGGATGTACGATAGCGCCACCTACCAGAACCACGACAAAAACATCCGTGTCTCCAATTGTGTTTGAATTCTCCAAACCCTTCCCCTTATATTCTTCCAAGTTGCATGCTTTACTTTCCGCTGCTCATATACTCTTTGCATGCTTGCTTGATATGTATTTTGTTTGTTAAACTTGTGCCTAAACTCCACTTCAACTTAAAGAAATTAAAAAACTGCAACTTTAAGCACTTAGTGTCTAATCACCCCCTCTAGACACCTCTTCTCGATCCTTTCAATTGGTATCAGAGCATTGGTCTCCATTGCCTTGGTTTAAACACCATTGGAGGAAGATGGATGTGTCTATTTTGGGGAGTCTTAGACATAGAGTGCCTATTCTTGATGGAGAATATTTTCATGAGTGGAAAAATGAAATGCTTGAGATTTTCAATGAATATCACTTGAACAAGTATATTGCTAATCCTTGTGCACCTCATGTTGATCCCATGCATCCTACCCTTAATGAGTCAATTGACATGATTCGCAATCTTAGAATTGTTAATCTTATCACTAGAGGCTTGCCTAGAAACTTGATTGGATGTTTGCCTACTCTTAAGTGTGCGTACACCATATGGAAATTTCTTGAGGAAGTCTTTCCAAATTGTTCCTTGAAAGATCTAGATGAAATCCTCCATAAATCTATTGCCTTGATTAAGATGAGTTCCAATGATCCCAAAATTGGTGACTGCTTATTTGAGCTTACTAATCTTACGAGTGCCAAAGGAGATGTTGGAATCATTAGCAATATCATTTCCAAAGCTATTAGAATTCATAAAGATAACTATAGAAATGATCATTTATCTAATGAATTACCGTCTCTAGGAATTATTCAATCACAAGATGATGTTGAACATAGATACTCTGATGAGGATGATGATGATAGTGACTATGATCTCGATGATGCGATGAAACACTTTGGTCTTATGGCAAATCTTCACGGTTACATGGCTGGAGGAAAGGAATGGGTCCTTGATAGTGGATGTACTGATCATATGACCGGAGATAAAGACATGTTCCGTGAGCTTGCTGGAAACGATGGCCCTCGAAAGTATGTCACTTTTGGTGATAATTCAAAGGGTAAGGTGGTTGGCCTTGGTAAGGTGGTCATCCCACATGATAGCTCCATACAAAATGTCATGCTCGTTGAATCTCTTAGCTACAACTTACTTTCAGTATCTAGACTTGCAGATTTCGGTTTCAATGTCCTATTTACTGAAGTAGACTGCCAAGTGTTTCGTAGAGATAATCATAAAATGGTCTTTACCGGTATACGTAGAGGAGATCTTTACATTGTTGATTTCACTAGAAAAGCTGAACCTAAAACTTGCTTAATTGCTAAATCTTCTAAAGGCTGGTGGTGGCATAGAAGGCTAGGCCATGTGGACATGCGAAACCATGACAAACTCATTAAAGGAAATCATATCCTTGGCATTAACGATGTCATATTTGACAAGGATAGACTTTGTAGTGCTTGTCAAGCAGGGAAACAAGTTGGAGGAAGTCATCGCGCTAAGAACATCATGACCACAAGAAGACCACTCGAGCTACTTCACATGATCTCTTTGGTCCAAATGCCTACAAGAGTCTCGGTGGTAACTCATTTGGTCTAGTCATTGTTGATGATTTTTCAAGATTTACGTGGGTGTTCTTTCTTGATGACAAATCGCAGGTCCAAAAGATCTTCAAAAGCTTTGCTAGGAAGGCCCAAAATCAATTTGATGTGAAGATCAAGAAGGTTCGGAGCGACAATGAAACGGAGTTCAAGAACGCAAATGTAGACACCTTTCTTGACGAAGAAGGGATCGCACATGAGTTCTCGGCTACGTACACACCTCAACAAAATGGAGTTGTCGAGAGGAAGAACCGGACTCTTATCGAGATGGCAAGAACGATGCTTGATGAGTACAAGACGCCAAAACACTTTTGGGCGGAAGCGGTTGAGACAGCTTGTCATGCAACAAATCGCTTGTATCTTCACAGGCTACTCGGCAAGACGGCATACGAGCTCCTCACTGGTAACAAACCCCAAGTTGGATACTTTTGAGTATTCGGCTCAAAGTGCTACGTTCTTGATAAGCATCGTCGTTCTAAATTTGCTCCTAAGTCTCATGAAGGTTTCCTACTTGGTTATGGCTCAAACTCTCACACATACCGTGTCTACAACAATTTCACCCGAAAGGTTGAAGAAACGGTAGATGTGAAGTTTGATGAATCTAACAGCTCGCAAGTAGAGCAATTGCCAATTGATGTAGGAGACAAAGATCCCTCGGAAGAAATCCAGGACTTGTCTATTGGCAAGATTCGTCCAATCGAGATAAAGGAGAGTACCTCATCCATCCAAGTGGAAGCTTCTACCTCACGACAAGGTGAACGAAGAGTTGATATGGAAGCATCCACGAGTGGGACACACCAAGATGAAGAAAACGAGGAAGTGCACCAAAACGAACGTCAACAACCTCCTTCTCCACCACGACAAGAGAACGGCAACGCCAACAATGAAGAAGGCCAAGAAGAAGAACAAGATGAAGAAGGTGTTCAACCAAGACCCAAGCAAAAGCTTTCATGAGTTTAAACAAGAATTGCTAAAGATCATCCCGTGGAGCAAATCTACAATGATATCCAAACCGGGAGAATCACTCGCTCAAAAACTCGTTTAACTAAATTTTGTGAACACTATTCATTCATCTCTCGCATTGAACCTATGAAGGTTGAAGAAGCATTGGAAGATCCGGATTGGATAAACACTATGCATGAAGAGCTACACAACTTTGAGAGAAATCAAGTGTGGACATTGGTTGAAAAGCCCGACAACAACCACAACATCATTGGTACCAAATTGGTGTTTCGCAACAAGCAAGATGAAGATGGACAAGTGGTTCGCAACAAACCATGTCTCGTCACCCAAGGCTACACACAAGTCGAAGGTATGGACTATGGTGAGACATATGCTCCCGTTGCTAGACTTGAGTCCATTCGCATCTTACTTGCCTATGCTAATCACCATGATATCACTTTGTACCAAATGGTCATTAAAAGTGCTTTTATAAATGGTGAAATAGAGGAGGAAGTTTATGTTAAGCAACCTCCCGGATTTGTTAATCCTAAGAAACCTAAGCATGTCTACAAACTTCACAAAGCCTTTTATGGTCTCAAACAAGCTCCTAGAGCATGGTATAAATGCTTGACCAAGTTCCTTATTGAAAAAGGCTTTGAAATTGGAAAAATAGATTCTACTCTTTTTACTAAAAGGGTTAATGGAGAACTATTTGTATGCCAAATTTATGTCGATGATATTATATTTGGATCAACTAACCCTCATTTTAGTGAAAAGTTTGGGAAGCTGATGTCGGAGAAGTTTGAGATGTCTATGATGAGTGAACTCAAATTCTTTCTTGGCTTGGAAATCAAGCAAACTAAGGAAGGCACCTTTGTCTCTCAAACGAAGTACACCAAGGACTTATTCAAGAAGTTCAATATGCAAGAATGCAAAGGTATGACTACACCCATGCCTACTAGTGGACATCTTGATTTGACCAAAGATGGTGAACCGGTTGATCAAAAAGTTTACCGCTCTATGATTGGTTCATTGTTATATCTATGTGATTCACGTCCCGATATCATGCTAAGTGTGTGCATGTGTGCACAATATCAAGCTGCTCCTAAGGAATGTCATCTTAAGGACGTGAAGAGGATAGTGAGATACTTAATACATACACCAAATTTTGGCATTTCGTATCCAAAGAGGGCTTCCTTTGATCTTGTTGGCTACTCCGACTCAGACTATGCCGGTGACAAGGTTGATAGAAAGTCCACTTTGGGTACTTGTCAATTCCTTCGTAGATCTCTTGTGCCTTGGTCTTCCAAGAAACAAAACTCGGTATCCTTATCCACCGCCGAAGCGGAATACATTGTCGCTGGTTCATGTTGTGCTCAATTACTCTGGATGACCCAAACTCTTAAATATTATGGGATATATGTGAAACATGTTCCATTACTTTGTGACAATGAAAGTGCTATCAAGATTGCTCACAATCCCGTGCAACACTCTCGAACTAAGCATATTGAAGTTCGTCATCATTTAATTCGAGATCACGTTGCTAATGGTGACATAAACCTTAAGCATGTTCGCACCGATAAGCAAGTAGCGGATATATTCACTAAACCACTTGATGAGAAAGTGTTTTGCAGGTTAAGAGGTGAATTGAACATCATTGATGCTTCAAACTTGGAGTAGGAACTCCATTGGATACATGCAAGACTGGAGCTTATGACTAATCCTTGATATTTCTCTTATGATGATAATCTTATGTCTTGGATATATTTGCACCTTGCATGTTATCAAACCCATGTAGGTACTTGGATGAATCTAAATCTATGAGATTGCAACTCACTCACATCTTGAGCAATCTCTACATCACCAAGTCTCTACACAATGGTGGTTGATGACAAGGAAGCACGAAACCTTTCAAACATATCCTTTGACAAATTCTATGTTGAGTTTCATGATTGTCATGTTGGATACACAAGTGCTCTTCCTTGCGAAAACTAACCAATGTAGGTAGATGAACTCAAAATCCAAAGGGTGCTCCCAACTCTTGATGAGCTACATCAACCTTGAGCAACCCACACAAGTTCAACTACATGATTACGATCAACACCACCACCCAAGGTATGTTATTCCATCTTAGAGAAGCTTTACTCCAAGTCATGAGTCAAAGCAACTCGACAAGATGTGAATACATCAAGATGCTTAAACGAAAAATGGTAACCCCATTTCGAGCTTAAACGATGAGTACGACCTATGATCAAGTGATCTCACTTGACTCCTAAATCAATGTACTCTAACATAGGTGACTTTGTCACCGCCCAACTCTAGATGAAGTTCTCTTGTGTTCCTTTTCTGTGTTCTTGCATTTATCCTATGCATATTTGTTTCCCCTTTCAAAAATAAACTTCATCTAGATCCTTTTAGTTTCTTTTCTTTGTTCTTTGTTCTTCATTTTCTGCATCCAATTCATTGCAAATCTTGGTGAGATCTTATTTGTCTAGTGAGCTGAGGTGACAAGTGTTTTTCTCTGTGATGAACTCGGTTCCACCGGTTTCATGTCTCCAGTCTAGCCGAAGATTTTCCGAGCAACCGAAGCATACAACTCGGTGACACCGATTTCACTACAGGAAAAACATTTTGCCAGTTATTCCTGTTTTTTTTTCTTGATCTAGCTCCACTCAATGAATCTTGTCCTCTGCAAGCATCACATTTACCTTAATACTTTGTACTGTGATTCAAGGACCGATTCCATTCACAACAAATTCCAGAAGACCCTTCTTGGAAATTGATGTCAAAGGGGGGGAGAGCGATCACATCAAAGCTTAATCATATCTCTAGGGGGGAGATCTCTAGGGGCAGGGAATACTCCAGGAAAGAGTAATCTTCAAGGATCCCAGATGCTTTATGTTCAAGAGGAGAGATGCCACATGTCTTCTTGGGGGAAAGACATGTTCATATGTGCTTATTTGCATTAGCTCTGTTCATTTGTTTCTTTGAGCTCTGTTTTTCTGTTCCCTATCTTCTCCCAGTATCCCATGCTAGATTCAGGGGGGAGCAAGACATCCAAGGGAAAGAAAACTTCTTAAATTCATTGCATATCTTTGGGGACATGTCAATATCTATCGTGGTACTCTATACTCACTCTACATGTCATCCCAGTCTTGGTACTTTTGTGGTTCCTTTTGTCTGCTCTAGCTAGTGGGTGCATCTGTGTTATCTAACCTTGTTTACGCAGGCTCATCCCATTCTAGCCAACTCAAGACCACAAGGTAAGTATATGCATCATAGTCATGTGTATGAGAAATTCATGCTGATGTACATACTGTTTGCAAGAAGGACTCATGAGCATGAAGGTACATTTTTCATCATTTGCTTTGATGCATATAGCCAAGATACATGCAACACATTGCTACTCTTTCATGGTTATGCTCTCACATGCTTCTATACTCCATATTCACATGATTGCATACATGTAGGGGGAGCCTATGCCTGTTACATGTCTTTCCAAAGCTTTACTTGCTATTCTCTATATCTTTATCTAAAGCTTTGATGTATGTTGCCATCAATTACCAAAAAGGGGGAGATTGAAAGCACAAGTGCTCCCTGGGTGATTTTGATAATTAATGACAACATATCTCTTGTTGGACTAATATCTTTACCTAGTATGTTTCAGACAAGTTCAACAAATTAAGTGGCATGGACTAAAGGATGTGGAACCCCCTTCAAGATGCTAAGGACAAAGGATTAGCTCAAGCTTCAAGATCAAGACTCTACATTTTCTATTTGAGTGATCCAAGATCACATTGAGTCTATAGAAAAAGCTAATAATATCAAGGAGGGATGAGGGGTTGCTTGATGAGGTTCTTGCTTCATAGTGCTTAGTGATATGCTCCAAAACCCTCAACTACCTTCCCACATCCACATATAACCTAAACCAAAAGTCAAACTTGGCCCCACCGATTCTTTCTATCCGGAGCCACCGAGTTCAGTTGACATCGTGTAACACCCTCGATGCGACTATATCTCCCACGTGTCGAGGCACGACTTAGAGGCATAATCGCATTGAAGGCATATGTCGCAAGTTAGGCAATCTTCACAACATCCCATGTAATATAGATAATAAAAAAGGGGAGATAACATAGTTGGCTTACACTCGCCACATCAATCAAGTACATAAATAACATTACATCATTCAAACACTCATGGCCCGACTACGGCGCCAAAATAAAAGATAACCCAACATGCGACACGGTCCTGATCGCCCCAACTGGGCACCACTACTGATCATCAGGGAAAGACACGTAGTATCATTGAGAGTCCTCGTCGAACTCCCACTTGAGCTCAAGCGTGTCACCTGGAGCGGAATCATCAGGCCCTGCATCTGGTGAGCCACAGGGACTCAGCAATCTCGCACCCTCGCGATCAAGACTATTTAAGCTAAAAGGTAAGGCAAGGTAAATATGTGGAGCTCCAACAAGCGACTAGCAAATATGGTGGCTATCCTGTTCGCAAAAGAGAGCGAGAAGAGGAGGCAAAGCACGAGCGAGAAACTAGAGGGCATCCTGCGGCAAGCATTACTCCAACACCGTGTTCACTTCCCAGACTCCGCCGAGAAGAGACCATCATGGTAACACACTCAGTTGATTCATTTTAATTAAGTTAAGGTTCAAGTTATCTACAACCGGACATTAACAAATTCCCATCTGCCCATAACCGCGGGCATGGCTTTCGAAAGTTCAAATCCCTGCAGGGGAGTCCCAACTTAGCCCATGACAAGCTCTCACGGTCAACGAAGGAATATACCTCCTCCCGAGACGTTCCGATCAGACTCGGTATCCCGGTTCTTCAAGACAACTCCGACAATGGTAAAACAAGTCCAGCAACATCACCCGCTGTGCCGACAAATCCCGATAGGAGCTGCACATATCTCGTTCTCAGGGCACACCGGATAAGCTAAGCGTACGGGATCCAACGTAACCCAAGTTGCCAAGGGACGACCCCGCACGGTGCTCTAGGTTGGACCAACACTCAGAGGAGCACTGGCCCAGGGGGTTTAAAATAAGATGACCCTTGAGTCCGCGAAACCCAAGGGAAAAGGCTAGGTGGCAAATGGTAAAACCAAGGTTGGGCATTGCTGGAGGAGTTTTATTCAAAACATACTATCAAGGGGTTCCCATTATAACCCAACCGCATAAGAAACGCAAAAATCCGGGAACATAACACCGATATGACGGAAACTAGGGCGGCAAGAGTGGAACAAAACACTAGGCGAGAGGATGAGCCTTCCACCCTTTACCAAGTATATAGATGCATTAAGATAATAAGATAATAATATGATATCCCAACAAGTAAATAATGTTCCAACAAGGAACGGTCTCCAATCTTCACCTGCAACTAGCAACGCTATAAGAGGGGCTGAGCAAAGCGGTAACATAGCCAATCAACGGTTTGCTAGGACATGGTGGGTTAGAGGTTTGACATGGAAATTTGGGAGGCTTGCAAGCAAGTGTTAGGCATCGTAGCATTGGCATAGCAAAAGAGCGAGCATCTAGCAAAGCAAAGATAGTAGTGATTTCGAGGGTATGATCATCTTGCCTGCAAAGTTGCCAGAGTTGACTGGATCCTCGAAAGCAAACTCAACGGGCTCCTCGTTAGCGAACTCGTATCCCGGCTCTACCCAAACAAGAAAAACAAGCAACAAGGACACAATCAACCACGTGCCAACTCAAACAACATGATGCAAAGATGGTATGCTATGCGGGATGCAATACGGGATGCATATGCAAGATTTGACAAGGAATGCATGAACCTGGCCTCAAAATAGAAATCCAAGTGTGTCACTGGAAAGATGAGATGAAAACGCTTGAAAACGATATAAAGAACGCCGGAATCGGAGTTACGGTTTGGAAATGGCAAGCGATTCAAATATGACCACGTTCTGCGATTTACAGCAAGTAGCCATCTAAATGCAACGAGATGAACATGCTACAGCACCCAAACATGGCATCAAAATACATGGCAGGGATGCATTCAAGATGCTTAACAAAAGTCTAGCACTGAGCTATGGCCAATTCATCCACTAACAGGTTCAAACAAGCATGGCAAAATGCATATGGTAAACAGATCTCAGACTGTGAAATTAACACTTGTCTGGAATTTCAGATCAGGTAGCACACTTTGGAGCAACAAAACTATATGCTACATGACCTGAACATGGCAAAGTAAAGCATGGCATGGAGCTACTCAAAGAGCTTAACAAAAGTCCCTTAGTGACCTTGAGCCAAAAGGGATCAGAAAATACAATTACAAGCATGTGAACATGGCAAAAACATAATCAGTTCTCAGACTTAGTGAAAACTGGAGCATGCTGAAACATATATCAAGTAGGCATGTTTACGAGCTCGATGCACTCACTACGGAGCAAGTCATGACAGGCTAAGCATACAACCATCAAGAATACACAAAACTCAAGCTAGACATGGCAAGAACAATAGCATAGCATGCACGGATCAACTACAACATCCTCGGCAAAATCGCTAACAAGTAGACAATCTGCCAAGATTCACAAAGTAGCAAAAGTAGAGCTCGATTGACTCAAGCTAGGGTGCTCCATAATTACAAACAAAGACATGGATGAATAGAGCACTACAAGAATAACAAAACATCCTTACTGATCATCCTCAAAAGAGGCACGGATCACTAGGAAACAACATGAACATATGGCAACATGAGATAAACAGATCAAGGACTTAGTGGAAATGCTAAGTCCCTGAAATCAGCATTACCAAGTGCCTCACATTGCAAGCTTGTGCTAGTCACCACGCACAACACAAAAATACATGGGTTGCACCTCTGGAAAGATGGCAAAACCCTTAACAAAACATATGTAGAGCTCATGGGCATATCATGCACACAATAATCATGGCAAAAATGACAAATATCTAAGTGGAGTAGGAGATCTGACAATTATCTCAAGTAGCACTCTTCTAACAGCATTTCGGGCATCAAGATACACTCAAATGAAAATGATGCAATGGAATTAAATGATGTGCTCTCTGAGACGAACTTTTTCATATGCTATATGCGCGAAACGGAGCTATGAATGCGGAGTTACGGCATGAGGAAGTTTGCAAAAAAATTACTGGAGAGGGGGAAAGTCAACCGCTAGATCTAGGGTTCCTCGCGGCGCACGAACCGAGGGCAGATCTGAGCTCGTCGGATCTCTCGCTGGAGACGTCGAGGATCGCCGGATCCGGGGACTTGTCGCGGTGGCCGGTCGGAGAGGAGACGACGGAGGGTGGCCGGAGAGGAAACCACGGTGGCTCAGGTGCGGCGAGGTGGCCGCGGGTGGCGCCGGAGTGCAACTGC
>NC_057812.1:692706792-692707047 GCF_018294505.1 Triticum aestivum
CAGGTGGCGGGGGCGCGCCTCTGGGCCAGGAGGGCCGGACGTGGGCCGAGCGGGCCTGGCGGCGGAGTGGGACGGCGGCGGCCACGTGGCGGCACGCCACTGGCTGCGGGCAGCGGCGGCGACCTGTCCGGCGCAGCCCGGATGTTGTCCGGCGCGCGGAGGGGAAGGGGAGCTAGGTTAGGTGCGAAATGACCCAGGATTTCGGGGAGGAGGCTAAATTTATAGGTAGAGGGAGCTAGGAGGCTCCAAATGGAG
>NC_057812.1:692707143-692716547 GCF_018294505.1 Triticum aestivum
ACTGGCTGCGGGCGGCGGCGGCGACCTGTCCGGCGCGGCCCGGATGTTGTGCGGCGCGCGGAGGGGAAGGGGAGCTAGGTTAGGTGCGAAATGACTCGGGATTTCGGGCAGGAGGCTAAATTTATAGGTAGAGGGAGCTAGGAGGCTCCAAATGGAGTGCGGTTTTCGGCCACGCGATCGTGATCGAACGCTCTAGACGATGAGAGAGGTTTTGGTGGGTTTTGGGCCAAATTGTAGGGGTGTTGGGCTGCAACACACACGAGGCCTTTTCAGTCCCTCGGTTAACCGTTGGAGCATCAAACGAAGTCCAAATGGTACAAAACTTGACAGGCGGTCTACTGGTAGTAAACCAAGGCCGCTTGGCAAGTCTCGGTCCAATCCGGAAATGTTTAATCTGCACACACGAAAGAAAGGTAGAAATGACCATCAGAGGAGAACGAAGCGCCGGAATGCACAACGGACAACGGGGAAAATGCTCGAATTAATGAGATGAACACGTATGCAAATGCAATGCACATGATCACATGATATGAGATGCATGGCAACGATAACAACACGCGGAGACAAAAACCCGAACCCGAGAAAATAAAATAACTTAAGGCCGAAACCACAAGAGTTGGAATACATATTGGGAAAGTCATATCCGGGGTGTTACAACACTCAACCACTATGAAATGATCTCGTCTCGAGATCTAGGACTGAAAGAACGCCGGGTACTCAAAACAGAGGTGATCCTCGCGTTCCCAGGTAGCTTCATGGTCGAAATGGTGTGACCACTTGACTTTGAGGAATTTGATTGACTTATTGTGAGTCTTGCGTTCAGTCTCTTCAAGAATAGCAAATGGGTGCTCACAATAGGAGAGATCTTCTTGGAGCTCAATGTCCTTGAAGTTGACGGTGCGGTTAGGAGTCTTGAAGCACTTTCGGAGCTGAGAGACATGAAACACGTCATGAACATTTGCAAAGTTTGAAGGAAGCTCGAGTTGATAGGCGAGACCGCCTCTCTTGCTGACAATCTTGAAAGGTCCCACGTATCTAGGGGCAAGCTTCCCATTGATACCGAAGTGACGAGTACCTTTCATAGGAGAGACACGGAGGTAAACATGATCTCCGATCTCGAAAGCCAAATCATGGTGCTTACTATCATAGTAGCTCTTCTGGCGGGATTGGGCTGCTTTGAGGTTATCTCGAATGACTTTGCACATTCCTCTGCCTCTGTGATTAAGTCATTACCCAGCAGCTGACGTTCACCGGTTTCAGACCAGTTGAGAGGGGTACGACACTTCCTGCCATACGGAATTTCAAATGGGGCCTTGCCCGAACTTGCTTGAAAACTGTTGTTGTAGGAGAATTCAGCATAAGGAAGACAATCCTCCCACTTCATGCCGAAGGAGATCACACAAGGCCTGAGCAGATCTTCAAGAATCTGGTTGACACGCTCGACTTGACCGCTAGTTTGAGGATGGAAAGCTGTGCTGAAGCGGATGTTGGTGCCCATGGCCTTCTGAAAAGAATCCCAAAACTTGGAGGTAAAGATGCTGCCACGGTCTGAAGAGATCACTTGAGGAATACCGTGCAGAGAGACAATTCGAGAGGTATAGAGTTCCGCCAATTGAGCTGCAGTGATAGACTCTTTGATAGGCAGAAAATGAGCCACTTTGGTGAGTTTGTCGATGACAACGAATATAGCATCATTGCCACGCTTGGACTTTGGAAACCCAGTCACGAAGTCCATTTCAATGTGGTCAAACTTCCATTCTGGAATGGCAAGAGGTTGTAGGAGACCAGCTGGCCTTTGGTGTTCTGCCTTCACTCTTCTGCAGACATCACATTCATTCACGAATTGAGAAATCTCTCGCTTCATTCGAGTCCACCAATAAGCCTGCTTGAGGTCCTGATACATCTTCGTACTCCTAGGGTGGATGGAGAGGAGAGAATTGTGAGCCTCGTTCATGATCACTTTACGGAGGTCACCTTTGGGTACAACAATATGATCCTCGAAGAAGAGAGTATCCTTGTCATCAAGGCGTTAGCACTTGTACTTGGGTTGACTCTTGGCAATCCCAATCTTCACCTTTTTCACCATAGCATCAAGAAGCTGGGCTTGGCGAATCTGGTCTTCCAAGGTAGGAGAGACTTGAAGGTTTGCGAGGAAACCTTGAGGAACAACTTGCAGATTGAGTTTGCGGAAAGCTTCACAAAGCTCGGGTTGATAAGGCTTGAGAATTAGATTGTTGCAGTAAGCCTTCCTTCTCAAGGCGTCAGCAATCACATTGGCCTTGCCTGGAGTATACTCGATACTCGGATTATACTCTTGAATCATTTCGACCCATCGAGTTTTCCTGAGGTTGAGATTAGGCTGACTGAAGATGTACTTGAGACTCTTGTGGTCAGTGAAGATGTCCACTTTTCTTCCCAATAAGAGATGTCTCCAAGTCAAAAGAACATGCACCACAGCCGCCAACTCGAGATCATGAGTGGGGTAGTTCTTCTCATTGGGCTTCAACTGGCAAGAGGTATAAGCAATAACTTTCTTCTCTTGCATCAACACTGCGCCAAGGCCTTAGAGAGAGGCATCACAAAAGACCTCGTACGGCTTGGATTCATCAGGCGGAGTCAGAACTAGAGCAGTGATCAATTTCTCTTTCAAAGTGGTGAAAGCAATGTCACACTCCGGAGACCAAACGTACTTGACGTGCTTCTGGAGAAGATTTGAGAGAGGCTTTGCGATCTTAGAAATGTTTTCCACGAATCTTCGGCAGTAGCTTGCGAGACCGAGGAAGCTACGGAGTTGCTTCACGTTCTGAGGAGGTTCCCAATTCACAATTGCAGACACCTTCTCAGGATTCACCGCAATGCCCTTGGCAGAGATGATATGACCAAGATAAAGAACCTCATCGAGCCAAAATTCGCACTTGGAGAACTTGGCGTAGAACTTGTGTTCCCTCAGCTTATCGAGTACCAAACGCAAGTGCTTGGCATGATCTTTCTTGTTCTTCGAGAAAACCAGAATGTCGTCGAGATAGACCAAAACGAAGTCATTGGTGTAGGCGTTGAAGATGAAGTTCATCATGCGAGAGAAAGTCGGAGGAGCGTTGACGAGGCCAAAAGACATGACAGTGTATTCATATGAACCATAGCTTGTCCTGAAAGCCGTCTTGGGAATATCTTGCTCACGGATTCAAATCTGATGATAACCCATACGGAGATCAAGCTTGGAGAATACTTGGGCACCTTTGAGTTGTTCGAAAAGCTCGTTGATGTTGGTAAGTGGATATTTGTTCTTGATGGTCTTCTTGTTTAATGGACAGTAATCAACACAAAGTCGGTCCGTTCCATCCTTCTTCTTCACAAAAAGAACACCACAACCCCATGGAGAAGAACTAGGCCGGATGAGACCCATTCTCTCTTGAATATCGAGTTGCTTCTTCAGCTCCTTCAACTCTTCAGGTCCGACTTGTAAGGACGCTTGCACACAGGTTCCGTGCCGGGCTCAAGATCAATAACAAATTCAACTGGCCGGTGCGGAGGCATTCCTAGAAGCTCTTCTGGAAAGACGTCTTGATATTCGCAAACGACTGGAATTTGCGAGATAGCATCCAGTTCACCCTTCTCATTGAGAGAAAATAGACGGATGGTATCATCACGAGCGGCAAAGACAATTACATCCTCAGACGAATGAGTCAATTGAATCTGCCTAGCTGCACAATCAAGCTGAGCCTTGTGCTTAGAAAGCCAATCCATCCCGAGAATAAGATCAATATCCGAGTTACCAAGAACCATTGGGGAAGCCAGAAACTTGAAATCACCCATCATGATAGAAATATCCGGGACTATTGAAGTAGCCCTCATAGACTTAGCCGGAGAAACCACTCCCATAGGTTTACCCAACATTTGTGAAACGAAGTCATGCTTGGAAACAAATGATCTTGACATGAAGCAATGCGATGCACTAGTGTCAAAAAGAACTTTTGCGGGAAAAGAGTTAACTGGAAAGTTACCCATGATGACATCTGATAAGTCCTCTGCCTGAGCAGCATTCAGCAAGTTGGCCTTGGCATGCTTGGGGTTATGCTTGACCACAGCTGTACTTGCCGATCTCACAGGAGGAGGAGGAGGAAGACGCCTCTGGTTGAGACACTTGTTGGCATAGTGACCCTTCTGTTGGCACTTGTTGCATGTGACCTCTAAAAGCGGGCGGTGGTACGGAGCACTCGATCTTGGAGCTTGAGACGAAGTCTTGTTCTGAAAGCCAGGGTTGGGTGGGTGGGAAGATCCACTGCCACATTTGCTCTTCTGCTGATACGGCTGCCGGAACGGAGGAGGAGGAAGCCAATACTTCTGCTGCTTGGCCACTTGAGTAGAGGAAGAAGGAGTAGCATCTCTGACTCGCTTCTTGGAAGCATCTCACCTCAATTGAGCGGCCTCTTGCTTCAATGCCATGTTGTATAACTCATCGTACCTCACGGGCTCAAAGAGAACTAGAGCTAGCTGAATTTCTTCTCTGAGACCGCCCCTGAACTGGTATATCATGCTCTTCTCATCAGGGACGTCCTTCTTGGCAAAGCGGGCGAGCTTCTGGAACAACTTGTTGTAGTCATAGACAGACAAAGAGCCTTGCTTCAGGTTGCGGAATTCCTCACGCTTGCTTTCAACCACACTCTGAGGGATATGGTGAGCTTTGAAATCTTGACGGAATTCATCCCAGGTAATCGCACGTCCACCTCTGGAATCCTTGTACTGCTGGAACCATTCTGCAGCTTGATCTTTGAGTTGGAAGAAAGCGAAGTTGACAAAGTCCTCAGGCCTGACGTTACTACACTCGAAATGCTTGCACAGATCCACAAGCCAATCGTCAGCATCGGTTGCCTCAACACAATTGCTGAAAGTATTTGGCCTGTTAGCAAGGAACTGGTTGAGTGTAGCAAAGTGATTCTGATTATTGCCTTGGTTCCCTTGGTTGCCTTGATTGCGCTCTTGAAGAATTTGCATGATCAACTGTGTGTTTTCATTGGTTGCGGCCATCACAGCTTGCCATGCCTCCGGAGGAGGGGGAGGTGGTGGCGGATCTTGATTCTGATTCTGATTGGTGCTCTTAGCGGGAGACATCCTGAAGAGGTTGACCACCGTTAGCACATAGATAGATAAAATGAAGCTGAAACCAACGGAATGAAAATTACAACATATAGTCTTCACATCCGAACAAAATGAACGAATGCATTCCTCTTGAAATGGTCACATATCCATAAATTGAGAAGCCACATAGAATTCAGGTAGAGGAATAAATCAACAAGGTACGGATCAAGAACGAATACTCGGTAAGAAATCCCAATCTCAAACCAAATATCTGTGGAAGAAGAACTAGAGCTACGAGAATTCCCACCTATGAAACTCCCGAGCCTTTCCGGTTATGTAATCAGGTGTTGGGGATACAGGGGAAGCATAATATCTCACCCAAATCTAGCAATTCCTACATCCAGTTGTATCCATCCTTCAACACATAACCGAGAAAAACTTCGGAAACCATCTACCTCAACCTTCGAAAAGCATCTGTTACACAAGTTATGGCGATACTCCCGAACTCCCGCCCCAGTACTGGGTGGCGTCGAGGTTATCTCACCAACGAACTGCATAAAAGAGATTTTCGATGTCGGCGTACTAAACTCAGGTATTCCATAACTGCAACAATAAAATTATAACGACAACACCTCAGAGCTCAACTCCCCGGAACACTTCCACAAAACCCCTGACAGGAGGCACCAAGACAATGTTCTCGTCACAAAACCATCGGAACGATTCCAAGATACCTGCGTGATCCTAAAAAAAATTAGTGAAATTTGAGAAGAGAAGAGTCAAAACTCTATGTCAGGATGCCTTACCAGAGCGATGAGGAGACTGGGAAGTAAAAGAATTCCTAAACTCTCCGATATATAATTCCTAGATGACTCAAAACATTTTTCTAGACACAACTCAACTGCTAAAAACGATCAAGCAATGGGACTCCTAAGGTCGGGGAAGGCTCTGATTACCAACTTGTAACACCCTCGATGCGACTATATCTCCCATGTGTCGAGGCACGACTTAGAGGCATAATCGCATTGAAGGCATATGTCGCAAGTTAGGCAATCTTCACAACATCCCATGTAATATAGATAATAAAAAAGGGGAGATAACATAGTTGGCTTACACTCGCCACGTCAATCAAGTACATAAATAACATTACATCATTCAAACACTCATGGCCCGACTACGGAGCCAAAATAAAAGATAACCCAACGTGCGACACGGTCCCGATCGCCCCAACTGGGCACCACTACTGATCATCAGGGAAAGACACGTAGTATCATTGAGAGTCCTCGTAGAACTCCCACTTGAGCTCAAGCACGTCACCTGGAGCGGAATCATCAGGCCCTGCATCTAGTGTAATAGTAATCTGTGAGCCACAGGGACTCAGCAATCTTGCACCCTCGCGATCAAGACTATTTAAGCTCAAAGGTAAGGCAAGGTAAATATGTGGAGCTGCAGCAAGCGACTAGCAAATATGGTGGCTATCCTGTTCGCAAAAGAGAGCGAGAAGAGGAGGCAAAGCGCGAGCGAGAAACTAGAGGGCATCCTGCGGCAAGCATTACTCCAACACCGTGTTCACTTCCCGGACTCCGCCGAGAAGAGACCATCACGGTAACACACTCAGTTATTCATTTTAATTAAGTTAAGGTTCAAGTTATCTACAACCGGACATTAACAAATTCCCATCTGCCCATAACCGCGGGCACGGATTTCGGAAGTTCAAATCCCTGCAGGGGAGTCCCAACTTAGCCCATGACAAGCTCTCACGGTCAACGAAGGAATAGACCTCCTCCCGAGACGTTCCGATCAGACTCGGTATCCCAGTTCTTCAAGACAACTCCGACAATGGTAAAACAAGTCCAGCAACACCACCCGCTGTGCCGACAAATCCTGATAGGAGCTGCACATATCTCGTTCTCAGGGCACACCGGATAAGCTAAGCATACGGGAGCCAACGTAACCCAAGTTTCCAAGGGACGGCCCCGCACGGTGCTCTAGGTTGGACCAACACTCAGAGGAGCACTGGCCCGGGGGGGGGGGGGTTTAAAATAAGATGACCCTTGAGTCCGCGAAACCCAAGGGAAAAGGCTAGGTGGGAAATGGTAAAACCAAGGTTGGGCATTGCTGGAGGAGTTTTATTCAAAACGGACTGCCAAGGGGTTCCCATTATAACCCAACCGCGTAAGGAACACAAAAATCCGGGAACATAACACCGATATGACGGAAACTAGGGCGGTAAGAGTGGAACAAAACACTAGGCGAGAGGCCGAGCCTTCCACCCTTTACCAAGTATATAGATGCATTAAGATAATAAGATAATAATATGATATCCAAACAAGTAAATAATGTTCCAACAAGGAACGGTCTCCAATCTTCACCTGCAACTAGCAACGCTATAAGAGGGGCTGAGCAAAGCGGTAACATAGCCAATCAACGGTTTGCTAGGACATGGTGGGTTACAGGTTTGACATGGCAATTTGGGAGGCTTGCAAGCAAGTGGTAGGCATCATAGCATTGGCATAGAAAAAGAGCGAGCATCTAGCAAAGCAAAGATAGTAGTGATTTCGAGGGTATGATCATCTTGCCTGCAAAGTTGCCAGAGTTGACTGGATCCTCAAAAGCAAACTCAACGGGCTCCTCGTTAGCGAACTCGTATCCTGGCTCCACCCAAACAAGATAAACAAGCAACAAGGACACAATCAACCACGTGCCAACTCAAACAACATGATGCAAAGATGGTATGCTATGCGGGATGCAATACGGGATGCATATGCAAGATTTGACAAGGAATGCATGAACCTGGCCTCAAAATGGAAATCCAAGTGTGAAACTGGAAAGATGAGATGAAAACGCTTGAAAACGATATAAAGAACGCCGGAATCGGAGTTACGGTTTGGAAATGGCAAGCGATTCAAATATGAGCACGTTCTGCGATTTACAGCAAGTAGCCATCTAAATGGAACGAGATGAACAAGCTACAGCACTCAAACATGGCATCAAAATACATGGAAGGAATGTATTCAAGATGCTTAACAAAAGTCTAGCACAGAGCTACGGCCAATTCATCCATTAACAGGTTCAAACAAGCATGGCAAAATGCATATGGTAAACAGATCTCAGACTTTGTGAAATTAACACTTGTCTGGAATTTCAGATCAGGTAGCACACTTTGGAGCAACAAGACTATATGCTACAGGACCTGAACATGGCAAAGTAAAGCATGGCATGGAGCTACTCAAAGAGCTTAACAAAAGTCCCTTAATGACCTTGAGCCAAAAGGATCAGAAAATACAATTGCAAGCATGTGAACATGGCAAAAACATAATCAGTTTTCAGACTTAGTGAAAACTGGAGCATGCTGAAACAGATATCAAGTAGGCATGTTTACGAGCTCGATGCACTCACTACGGAGCAAGTCATGACAGGCTAAGCATACACCCATCAAGAATACACAAAATTCAAGCTAGACATGGCAAGAACAATAGCATAGCATGCACGGATCAACTACAACATCCTCGGCAAAATCGCTAACAAGTAGACAATCTGCCCAGATTCACGAAGTAGCAAAAGTAGAGCTCGATTGACTCAAGCTAGGGTGCTCCATAATTACAAACAAAGACATGGATGGATAGAGCACTACAAGAATAACAAAACATCCTTACTGATCATCCTCAAAAGAGGCACGGATCACTAGGAAACAACATGAACATATGGCAACATGAGATAAACAGATCAAGGACTTAGTGGAAATGCTAAGTCCCTGAAATCAGCATTACCAAGTGCCTCACTTTTCAAGCTTGTGCTAGTCACCACACACATCACAAAAATACATGCGTTGCACCTCTGGAAAGATGGCAAAACCCTTAACAAAACACATGTAGAGCTCATGGGCATATCATGCACACAGTAATCATGGCAAAATGACAAATATCTGAATGGAGCAGGAGATCTGACAATTATCTCAAGTAGCACTCTTCTAACAGCATTTCAGGCATCAAGATGCACTCAAATGAAAATGATGCAATGGAATGAAATGATGTGCTCTCTGAAGCGAACTTTTTCATATGCTATGCGCGTGAAACGGAGCTAAGGATGCGGAGTTACGGCATGATGAATTTTGCAAAAAAAATTACTAGAGTGGGGGAAAGTCAACCGCTAGATCTAGGGTTCCTCACGGCACGCGAACCGAGGCCAGATCTGAGCTCGCCGGAGCTCTCGCCGGAGACGTCGAGGATCGCCGGATCCGGGGAATTGTCGCGGTGGCCAGTCGGAGAGGAGACGACGGAGGGTGGCCGGAGAGCAAACCACGGTGGCTCGGGCGCGGCGAGGTGGCCGCC
>NC_057812.1:692717129-692735194 GCF_018294505.1 Triticum aestivum
CAGGTGGCGGGGGCGCGCCTCTGGGCCAGGAGGGCCGGACGTGGGCCGAGCGGGCCTGGCGGCGGAGTGGGACGGCGGCGGCCACGTGGCGGCACGCCACTGGCTGCGGGCAGCGGCGGCGACCTGTCCGGCGCAGCCCGGATGTTGTCCGGCGCGCGGAGGGGAAGGGGAGCTAGGTTAGGTGCGAAATGACCCAGGATTTCGGGGAGGAGGCTAAATTTATAGGTAGAGGGAGCTAGGAGGCTCCAAATGGAGTGCGGTTTTCGGCCACGCGATCGTGATCGAACGCTCTAGACGATGAGAGAGGTTTTGGTGGGTTTTGGGCCAAATTGGAGGGGTGTTGGGCTGCAACACACACGAGGCCTTTTCGGTCCCTCGGTTAACCGTTGGAGCAACCAACGAAGTCCAAATGGTACGAAACTTGACAGGCGGTCTACCGGTAGTAAACCAAGGCCGCTTGGAAAGTCTCGGTCCAATCCAGAAATGTTTAATCCCCACACACGAAAGAAAGCTAGAAATGACCACCGGAGGAGAACGAAGCGCCAGAATGCAAAACGGACAATGGGGAAAATGCTCGAATGCATGAGATGAACACGTATGCAAATGCAATGCACATGATGACATGATATGAGATGCATGGCAACGATAACAACACACGGAGACAAAAACCCGAACCCAAGAAAATAAAATAACTTAAGGCCGGAAACGGCAAGAGTTGGAATACATATTGGGAAAGTCATATCCGGGGTGTTACACATCGCCACTGCCAGAAACCCTAATCAGTTCGGTCTCACCAATGGGATCTAGGTCTCACTGAGATGGGCTTGCAAACTCTCTGTTACCTATTGCAATATTTTCGGTCTCACTGAGATATGCAATCGGCCCCACCGAGTTTGCTTGGCGAACTCTCTGTTTCACTTATTACCCAACTCGGTCCCACCGAGTTTGAGTAATCGGTCAAACCGAGTTTTGGATTTACCATCACCCTAGCACATCGGTCCCACCGAGTTGATCTAGTTGATCCCACAAAAACCCTAATGGTCACTAGGTTTGCTAAATCGGTGCGACCGAGTTTCTCACTTCGGTCTCACCGAGATTGGTAAATTGTGTGTAACGGTTAGATTTTGTGTGAAGGCTATATATACCCCTCCACCCACTCTTCATTCGTGGAGAGAGCCATAATAACATACCTACACTTCCAATACACATTTTCTGAGAGAGAACCACCTAATCATGTGTTGAGGCCAAGATATTCCATTCCCACAATATGAATCTTGATCTCTAGCCTTCCCCAAGTTGCTTTCCACTCAAATCTTCCTTCCACCAAATCCATATCCTGTGAGAGAGAGTTGAGTGTTGGGGAGACTATCATTTGAAGCACAAGAGCAAGGAGTTCATCATCAATACACCATTTGTTACTTCTTGGACAGTGGTGTCTCCTAGATTGGCTAGGTGTCACTTGGGAGCCTCCGACAAAGATTGTGGAGTTGAACCAAGGAGTTTGTAAGGGCAAGGAGATCGCCTACTTCATGAAGATCTACCGCTAGTGAGGCAAGTCCTTTGTGGGCGATGGCCATGATGGGATAGACAAGGTTGCTTCTTCATGGACCCTTCGTGGGTGGAGCCCTCTGTGGACTCACGCAACCGTTACCCTTCGTGGGTTGAAGTCTCCATCAACGTGGATGTATGATAGCACCACCTATCGGAACCACGACAAAAGCATCTGTGTCTCCAATTGCGTTTGAATTCTCCGCTGCTCATATACTCTTTGCATGCTTGCATGATATGTATTGTGTTTGTTAAACTTGTTCCTAAACTCCACTTCAACTTGAAGAAATTAAAAAAACTGCAACTTTAAGCACTTAGTGTCTAATCACCCCCCCTCTAGACACCTCTTCTCGATCCTTTCAGTTGGTATCTGAGCATTGGTCTCCATTGCCTTGGTCTAAAAACCATTGGAGGAGGATGGATGTGTCTACTTTGGGGAGTCTTAGACATAGAGTGCCTATTCTTGATGGAGAATATTTTCATGAGTGGAAAAATGAAATGCTTGAGATTTTCAATGAATATCATTTGAAAAAGTATATTGCTAGTCCTTGTGCACCTCATGTTGATACCATGCATCCTACCATTGATGAGTCAATTGACATGATTCGCAATCTTAGAACTGTTAATCTTATCACTACAGGCTTGCCTAGAAACTTGATTGGATGTTAGCCTACTCTTAAGTGTGCCTACACCATATGGAAATTTCTTGAGGAACTCTTTCCAAATTATTCCTTGAAAGATCTAGATGAAATCCTCCATAAGTCTATTTCCTTGATTAAGATGAGTTCCAATGATCCCAAGAATGGTGACTGCTTATTTGAGCTTACTAATCTTATGAGTGCCAAAGGAGATGTTGAAATCATTAGCAATATCATTTCCAGAGCTATTAGAATTCATAAAGATAACTATAGAAATGATCATTTATCTAATGAATTACCCTCTCTAGGAACTGATCAATCACAAGATGATGTTGAACATAGATACTCTGATGAGGATGATGATGATAGTGACTATGATCTCAATGATGCAATGAGACACTTTGGTCTTATGGCAAATCTCCGCGGCTACATGGCCGGAGGAAAGGAATGGGTCTGAGGGAGTCCTGGTTTAGGGGCTCTCCGGACAGCCGGACTATATCCTTTGGCCAGACTATTGGACATTGAAGATACAAGATTGAAGACTTCATCTCATGTCCGGATGGGACTCTACTTGGCGTGGAAGGCAAGCTAGGCAGTACGGATATGGATATCTCCTCCTTTGTAACCGACCTTGTGTAACCCTAACCCTCTCCGGTGTCTATATAAACCGGAGGGTTTTAGTCCGTAGGACATAACAAAAAAACACACAATCATACCATAGGCTAGCTTCTAGGGTTTAGCCTCTCCGATCTCGTGGTAGATCAAGTCTTGTAATACCTATATCATCAAGAATAAATCAAGCAGGACGTACGGTTTTACCTCCATCAAGAGGGCCCGAACCTGGGTAAAACATCGTGTTCCCGGCCTCCTGTTACCATCCGCCTTAGACGCACAGTTCGAGACCCCCTACCCGATATCCGCCGGTTTTGACACCGACATTGGTGCTTTCATTGAGAGTTCCTCTGTGTCGTCGCCGTTAGGCTTGATGGCTCCTACAATCATCGATAGCGATGCATTCCAGGGTAAGACTTTTCTCCTCGGACAGATCTTTGTATTCGGCGGCTTCACATTGCGGGCCAACTCACTTGGCCATCTGGAGCAGATCGAAAGTTACGCCCCTGGACACCAGGTCAGGTTTGGAAGCTTAAACTACACGGCCGATATCTGCGGAGAGTTGATCTTCGACGGATTCGAGCCTCTGCCTTGTGCGTCACGCGGTCACGATGAGTACGATCTAGCTCTGCCATCGGACAGTGTTCGAGAAATCACACATGCAGCCATTCCGGCCCTTAATTCGGAGCCAGTTGCGCCTCCCATGGACGGGTGGATAGACCCCGCCACAGAGACCGCATCCCCAACGGTGATCGAGCCGAATATCGATCTTGCCCTTCGCGAGAGCCGTGTTGTTGAACTACCGGATACTTCTCCGGCCACGGACTCCGAACCGCCTGCGCCCGTTCCTATCGAATCCGGTTGGGCGCCGATAATGGAGTTTACCTCCACAGATATCTTTCAGCACTCGCCCTTTGGCAACATACTTAATTCATTAAAGTCTCTCTCCTTATCAGGAGAGTCCTGGCCGAAATATGTCCGGCATGATTGGGATGCGGATGACGAAGAAATTCACCGCCCACCCACCACCCATTTAGTAGCCACTGTCGATGACTTAACCGACATGCTCGACTCCGACTCCGAAGACATCCACGGTATGGACGACGATGCAGGAGACGAACAGGAACCACTGCCCACAGGGCACTGGACGCCCACTTCATCACATGACGTATACATGGTGGACACGCCAAAAGAAGACGACGACGAGGAACGGAAGGACGCAACGAAGGGTTGTCCCCTCGAGAAGCAGTCAAAGCGGCGGCGTAAGCGCCGCTCCAAATCCCGCCTCGGCAGAAACAACGATCATATAGACCCAGCGTTAGAGTAGGGTGAACCATCCCCGGACCACGGCAACACGGAGAATCAAACCGAACAACCCGACTTTGTCAAAGATAATAGTCCGGACGACATCACACCGGACAGACACCTGGAGCAACAGAATGTCCATCAAAGGCTCATTGCCACCGCAAGGAGTCTAAAAAAGTAGAAGCAAAGGCTCAAGGCTGCTCAAGACACACTCAGAATTAGATGGAGTAAAGTGCTCAACACAGCAGCGAAGTACAGCGGTAATCACCCCACCAAGAGCTACCCAAAGCGGAAGTTGCTACCTGAATTCAATGAGGAGGCCTTAGATCCCCCGCAACCAAAAACTAAAACGGCCATCTGGCCGGATAGCTGACCTCACGGCCAACATAGAACGGCAAACAATGCCACACATAAGCCAATACGCGATCCACGCGAGGGCTCGCATCAAAAGGACGGTGCAACCAGATCCATCTATGGACCACGCAAGCACGCTCCAGCATACAATGCAACACAACAAACATCCGAACAACGCGGTACACCCAGATACAGGGGTGCCGCACACCCCCTATGTTTCACCGATGAGGTGCTGGACGATGAATTTCCAGAGGGATTCAAACCTGTAAACATAGAGGCATACGACGGAACAATAGACCCTGGGTCTGGATTGAGGACTATATCCTCCATATCCATATGGCTCGAGGAGATGATCTCCACACCATCAAGTATTTACCCCTCAAACTCAAAGGGCCAGCTCGTCACTGGCTTAAAAGCCTCCCCGAAAGCTCCATTGGAAGCTGGGAAGAGCTCGAAGACGCTTTTTGGGCAAATTTTCAAAGGACTTATGTCCGACCTCCGGACGCGGATGATTTGAGTCATATAACTCAACAGCCTGGAGAGTCAGCCCGAAGGCTATGGAACATGTTTCTTACTAAAAAGAATCAAATAGTCGACTGTCCGGACGCCGAAGCCTTGGCAGCTTTTAAGCATAGCGTCCGCGACGAATGGCTTGCCAGACACCTCGGCCAAGAAAAGCCAAGAACAATGGCAGCATTAACAACCCTCATGACCCGCTTTTGTGCGGGTGAGGACAGCTGGCTAGCCAGATGCAGCACCAGCGACCCGAGTACATCTGAAGTTAGAGATGGAAATGGGAAATCACGACACAACAAAAATAATACGCGCCGGAATAAAGAAGACAGCCCGAAGGACACGGTTGTAAACGCTGGATTCAGAAGCTCTCGGCCAGGTCAGCAAAAGCCGCCCTCTAAAGGCAGCAGAGACGAACTATCCAGCTTAAACAAAATTCTGGACCAAATATGTCAGATCCATAGCACCCCTGGTAAACCCGCTAACCATACCCACAGAGAATGTTGGGTCTTCAAGCAGTCTGCAAGCTCAACGCCGTACACAAGGGGGAGGATACACCAAGCGAAGACGAGGATGAGCCTCTCAAGCAAAACATTGGGGAACAAAAGAAATTTCCACCAGAAGTCAAAACAGTAAACGTGTTACACGTGATCAAGGGGAGAAACAAAGCGGCACTCCTAGAGAAATATGCCCAAGGTCCTATCACCGCGGAGTCCTGCCACTGGTCGTTCCAACCGATCACTTTTGACCATCGGGATTACTCAGCAAGTATCCGGCGTGCAGGATGGGCTGCCTTTTATTAGACCCAATAATTGACGGATACCATTTCACACGAGTCCTGATGGACGGTGGTAGCAGTCTAAACCTGATATATCAGGACATAATCCGCAAAATGGGGATAGACCTAACGAAAATTTGCCACAGCAATACTACCTTTAAAGGAGCAACACCAGGCCCAGGGGCTCATTGCACGGGCTCCCTGCTACTAGAGGTTATATTCGGCTTCCCCAATAACTTCCGTAGCGAAAATTTAACATTCCACATTGCTTCGTTCCAAAGTGGCTATCAAGCACTACTTGGACGTGAAGCTTTCGCTCGCTTTAATGCAATACCGCATTATGCTTCCCTCACTCTTAAGATGCCCGGTCCACGTGGCACCATTACAGTGAACAAAAATATTGAGCGATCCTTGCGCGCCGAAGAGAGTGCGACTGCCTTGGCAGCCGAACACTAAAAACGGCCTCACCAACTAAAGCATTTGATAGGTCGTCAAGACCACGGACACGGTTAGATGAGTCCGGCGCAGCTATATGTTATTCACACAGGTTTGATAGGCCACACCCTATTTTTACTCATCTTGAATTATACATGATTTCTTTAAACCTACCTTTTTGCACGACAACTTTTCACCTAAGTTTCTCTCTTTTACAGATGACCATCGTGCTACACCCGTCCAGGATACGGCACAATGGAGACACAGGCGCAGACGTGCAGCAGGGACCCGTTCCAAGGATTCTTTTTAGATTAAGACCCTGTGTAAACCGTTTTTATTGTCTCTTGTTGATACACATCCCTCGGATTCTCAGTACAATTGAGAAGGATGCTGGCGTCTTGGCATGTGGCCACGTCAGAATAATGCACGTTCCTGGACACCAGGGGCTTCTTACAAAGGGCACTGTTTAGGCCAGGTTTATACCATAAAAGACTGAATACCTTAGGGAGTGTTCGGCGTCGCGAGTTTGGCCTTATATGCATCAACTCCGAATCATGTCTTTGGTCAAATGTTGGGTTTGCCCGGCTCCTGTGTTTTGCTGCCTTACGTTCCGCTCTATCGGCTAAGGCGGCACCAGGAGAACTACTGCGATTGTGCCCTGGTTCATCCGGACGAGCACCTAAGTAGAGAAAGCCGAAAACTGACTGTCATGATATAGCGCGATGACCTATCAGAATGTTAGAATTCCTCCGCTTTAACGAAGGGCCGTTTCCCGGCCAGGCATGTACGCACCCCGAATTTGGATGAGTGCGGAGCCACCAGGGGCTATATAGTAGCCCTACTGTCAAACTCCTATGGCTAAGTGAAAGTGTTAAAGCATTATAGTCTGGTTGCCTAGTTCGCTGCGCCATCACCTCCTTATTAGGACCAAGACGTTGGATTAAGTGTTTATACGCGTCTTCTGCGAACACCCCCGCATTATATGTGTGGGGGCTGAAGCCGACGACTGCAATCTTTTAGGTTATACACATGTATACATAAACGGCCGCACAGGAGACATCATATTACTTTCGGGCAAAATTATAAATACAGCCTTAATAAATTTCATAAAAACATTGTGTTTACAATGGGAATACATGTCACTCAAACATAATATTCTTCGAGCACTGGGCCTCTATCAAACGAGCGCCCTCGAGAACTTCTTCAAAATAGTACTCGGCAGCCACTCGGCCTATGGCCGAACCCTGCGTCGCAACAGTGGTGGCATCCATCTCCGCCCAGTATGCTTTGACACGAGCAAG
The DNA here is from genome assembly GCF_018294505.1 of Triticum aestivum. Classification (NCBI taxonomy): domain Eukaryota; kingdom Viridiplantae; phylum Streptophyta; class Magnoliopsida; order Poales; family Poaceae; genus Triticum; species Triticum aestivum. The sequence continues at coordinate 692,724,614 of NC_057812.1, forward strand.
GGCCATCCGCGAGCCCTCTATACACGCCGACCTCTTCATCGCATTGATGCGCGGCACCGCTCCAAGGAACTGATGCACTAAGCTGAAATAGTTGTTCGGCTTCGGTTTTTTCGGCCACAGATGATCTACGACGGACATCATGGCGAGTCCGGACAACCTGTTGAGTTCGGCCCATTCGGCTAGGTGATCATTCAATGGAAGCGGACGCTCTGGAATGATAAACTGCGACCAGAACAGCTTGTCCACTTCACGATCTGTTTGATCTCGGAAGTATTCGGCCGCATCGACAGAGCTCAACAAGTCCATATATGCGTCAACCGAACTCCACAGGCAATCCAGCGGGGCATACCACGGATCTCCAAACTTCCTCCGCAGCAAAAAGGGCTTCCCAACCGCAATATCCCTGGCTTCACATAGCTCTTCCTTCTTTGCCCTCATAGCAGAGCGGGTGTCTTTGGTCGCCACCGCGGCCTTTTCAAGGTCAGTCGCCTTCGCTCGGTTTTCTTCTTCAAGGAGCTGGCAGCGGTCAGCAGTGTCTTTTAACTTTACAACCATCTTGGCCATTTTATCTTTGCTCTCGCAAAGTGCAGCCTTTTTGGCTCTTAACTCTTCGGCCGCCTTTAAAGAGGCCACATTACTAATTCTTGCTTGTTCCTTGGCTCGGGCAAGTTCCGCCGGAAGGGTCTCCACGGTGGCAGCTCCAACTGCAGTCACAACATATTAAAGATACTGGCGTTACGCTGCTCTTACTATGTGACATTCACCAGAAAACATTACTTACCCTGTGCCTCGTCAAGCCGCTTGTTAACAAGCTCGATGTCGGCATCTGCCGCATCCAGTTGCCGCTTTAGCTCGGCAAACTCATTAGTCCGGCTAGCCACCGGAGCTTCTACCACCTGCACATAAAGGAGGTTTGGTTATTACCTGGGACTATGATCCTCTATTCGCCGCCGTTCTCGACGACAACCAGAGTCTCAAGGGCTGCTATCTACATAGGGCACACCTAAAAAAGTGTGGTACTATCAAAAAGTATATCATTTCACGTACCTCAAAGCCCGTCAGTAGACTCATAAAGGCTTCATGCAATCCGCTTTCAGCAGACGAAATTCTTTCCATCACTGTACCCATCAACGTACGGTGTTCTTCTGAGATGGCCGCTCGCTCCAACAGCTCCCTCAGTACGTCCGACCGCATGCGAGACGGTGTCAGACTCTTTTGTTTGCTCTTTTCAAGAGCCGGACGCTGGGGACTTCGGGTAACTATAGGATTATCTTCTGGCCTCACCAGATCCGGAGAGGCCCTCTGCGACGACACTTCAAGGTCGCCCGCTTCTTGAGCGGGGGAGTCCGGGGGAGGCGTTTCGCTCTCCATCATCTCCGGAAGAAGATCCCCTGAAGACAAGCTCTGCTGAGAAGGGCTAAGATCCGAACTGCAAGATAAACGCTTCGGTTATTTTCCTCAGAGGTAAGGTAGTATATCTCCACTATTAAAGTAGTTTCTGATTACTTACAGCTCGTTGGAGGGCTGATCCTCGCACGGACTTTGTGCGGCAAAAGCACCCTCCAAGGCAGGACCCTCTAGTGGAGACTTCTTCTCCCATTTGGAAGCCTCGGTTTCCGGATCTTTAGAGGCAGTCATCTTCCTTCCCCGAAGTGACAGAAGGTCGGATTCTTCTCCTTGGTTATCCTCCTTCACGGAGGTGCTCATTCCCTCGGTTGGAATTGGTAGCGATGGGGGCCCGCTTTCGACCTCATTATTCCCCCCTTTATCTTCCTTTGAGGGCTCCGGGCAAGGTGCTAGCTCGAGCATCTTTTCCAGTACCGGACTCTCCAAACCCTCAGGAAGGGGGGCCGAACACCGAATCATCTTCGCCTTTGTTAGCCAGTCCTGGTCAAAGAGCGATTTCTCATAATGACGTCATGGTAAATAAAATACGGTGTGTTTGGCTAAATGATTACTTACTTGGTCGGCGGTACGGTTGCTGCTCAGGCCCACGTCCTCGGTAGTATCCGGACACTCTATTTGGGGTCCGAAGAATGATTTGTACATCTCCTCGTGCGTCAGGCCGAGGAAATTCTAAATAGTGCGCGGCCCTTCTAAGTTGAACTCCCACATGCGGAGGGGCTGGCGTTTGCAAGGCTGGACTTGACGAACCAGCATGACTTGTGCCACCGTAACTAGACTGAAATCTCCTTCGAAGAGATCACGAATGCGGCTCTGCAGTATAGGCACATCTTTGGCTGGACCCCAGCTCAGTCCTCTGCTAATCCATGACATCAGTTGTAGTGGAGGGCCCGAGCAGAAAGCAGGGGCAGCCACCCACTTGGCACTTCTAGGAGCTGTGATGTAAAACCACTCCCATTGCCATAATCTGGACACCTCTGGAAAGGAACCTTTTGGCCACGGAGCTCCTGCTATCTGGCTTATTAATGCGCCTCCGCACGCTGCATACTGCCCCTCGACCATCTTCGGCTTCACGTCAAAATTCTTGAGCCACAGGCCGAAGTGAGGGGTAATGCGGAGGAAGGCCTCACACACGACAATGAATGCCGAGATGTGGAGAAAGGACTCCGGGGCTAGATCGTGGAAATCTAGCCCGTAATAGAACATCAAACCCCTAACAAAGGGATCTAGGGTGAGGCCTAGACCTTGGAGGAAGTGGGAGATGAACACAACGTTCTCGTTGGGTTCAGGAGTAGGGACAACCTGCCCTCGTGCAGGCAGCTGATGCGAAACCTCGGCGGTCAGGTATTTGGCCTCCCTCAACTTCTTGATATCCTCTTCCGTAACAGACGAGGGCATCCATCAGCCTTGAAGGCTAGATCCGGACATGATTGAAGGCCCGAAGCACCTGACCTGGGCTTTGGGTGTTAGAACTCGAGGCGGGGGAAGGATTCGATTGAGCATGGGAGGGAAAAAAGTAAAAGCCTTGTCCCTTTATAAAGAGGGTGAATATCAAGCGTCCTCTCCGTAGCCGTTTGGGACTTGCCTATAATCTAGGAGTCCTAGACACGGTTGGGTTACCCACGACCGTATTGATGAGAATCCCCTAATTAGGGGAACACGATCTCTGCTTTGACAAGACGTGTCAAGAAACCGCCTCGCGTTATGTGTGGAGCTGGTTGAAGAAAAACGGTTTGAGTAATCACCGAACCATGGCATGATGTCATGTTGCCAAAACGTGTCAGCGGATTAAGATTTGTGGAAATATTATTCTCTCTACGGTGGAATGTGGAACTTATTTTGCAGGGTCAGACACTATCCTTGTATTCAAATTCTTCCATGGTGTATTCGGAGGAGGAACCCGCCTTGCAATGCCGAAGACAATACTGCACGCCGGACTCATCGTCATTGAAGCCTGGTTCAGGGGCTACTGAGGGAGTCCTGGATTAGGGGGTCTCCAGACAGCCGGACTATATCCTTTGGCCGGACTATTCGACTATGAAGATACAAGATTGAAGACTTTGTCTCGTGTCCAGATGGGACTCTATTTGGCGTGGAAGGCAAGCTAGGCAGTACGGATATGGATATCTCCTCCTTTGTAACCGACCTTGTGTAACCCTAACCCTCTCCGGTGTCTATATAAACCGGAGGGTTTTAGTCCGTAGGACATGACAAAAAAACATACAATCATACCATAGGCTAGCTTCTAGGGTTTAGCCTCTCCGATCTCGTGGTAGACCAACTCTTGTAATACCTATATCATCAAGAATAAATCAAGCAGGACGTAGGGTTTTACCTCCATCAAGAGGGCCCAAACCTGGGTAAAACATCGTGTTCCCTGCCTCATGTTACCATCCGCCTTAGATGCACAGTTCGGGACCCCCTACCCGAGATCCGCTGGTTTTGACACCGACAGGGTCCTTGATAGTGGATGTACTGATCATATGACCGGAGATAAAGACATGTTCCGTGAGCTTGCTGGAAACGACGTCCCTCGAAAGTTTGTCACTTTTGGTGATAATTCAAAGGGTAAGGTGGTTGGCCTTGGTAAGGTGGCCATCTCACATGATAGCTCCATACAAAATATCATGCTCGTTGAATCTCTTGGCTACAACTTACTTTCAGTATCTAGACTTGCTGATTTTGGTTTCAATGTCCTATTTACTGAAGTAGACTGCCAAGTGTTTCGTAGAGATAATCATAAAATGGTCCTTACCGGTATACGTAGAGGAGATCTTTACATTTTTGATTTCACTAGAAAGGCTCAACCTAAAACTTGCTTAATTGCTAAATCTTCTAAAGGCTGGTTGTGGCATAGAAGGCTAGGCCATGTGAGCATGCGAAACCTTGACAAACTCATTAAAGGAAATCATATCCTTGGCGTTAACGATGTCATATTTGACAATGATAGACTTTGTAGTGCTTGTCAAGCAGGGAAACAAGTTGGAGGAAGTCATCGCGCTAAGAACATCATGACCACGAGAAGACCACTCGAGCTACTTCACATGGATCTCTTTGGTCCAAATGCCTACAAGAGTCTCGGTGGTAACTCATTTGGTCTAGTCATAGTTGATGATTTTTCAAGATTTACGTGGGTGTTCTTTCTTGATGACAAATCGCAGGTCCAAAAGATCTTCAAAAACTTTGCTAGGAAGGCCCAAAATCAATTTGACGTGAAGATCAAGAAGGTTCGGAGTGACAATGGAACGGAGTTCAAGAATGCAAATGTAGACACCTTTCTTGACGAAGAAGGGATCGTACATGAGTTCTCGGCTACGTACACACCTCAACAAAATGGAGTTGTCGAGAGGAAGAACCGGACTCTTATCGAGATGGCAAGAACGATGCTTGATGAGTACAAGACGCCAAAACACTTTTTGGCGGAAGCGGTTTAGACAGCTTGTCATGCAACAAATCGCTTGTATCTTCACAAGCTACTCGGCAAGACGGCATACGAGCTCCTCACCAGTAACAAACCCCAAGTTGGATACTTTCGAGTATTCGACTCAAGGTGCTACATTCTTGATAAGCATCATCGATCTAAATTTGCTCCTAAGTCTCATGAAGGTTTCCTACTTGGTTATGGCTCAAACTCTCACACATACCGTGTCTACAACAATTTCACCCGAAAGGTTGAAGAAACGGTAGATGGGAATTTTGATGAATCTAACGGCTCGCAAGTAGAGCAATTGCCAATTGATGTAGGAGACAAAGATCCCTCGGAAGTAATCCAAGACTTGTCTATTGGCAAGATTCGTCCAATGGACATAAAGGAGAGTACCTCGTCTGTCCAAGTGGAAGCTTCTACCTCACGACAAGGTGAACGAAGAAGAGTTGATATGGAAGCATCCACGAGTGGGACACACCAAGATGAAGAAAACGAGGAAGTGCACCAAAACGAACGTCAACGACCTCCTTCTCCACCACGACAAGAGAACGACAATGCCAACAAAGAAGAAGGCCAAGAAGAAGAACAAGATGAAGAAGATGTTCAACCAAGACCCAAGCAAAAGCTTTCACGACTTCTAGCAAGAATTGCTAAAGATCATCCCGTGGAGCAAATCTACAATGATATCCAAATCGGGAGAATCACTCGCTCAAAAACTCGTTTAGCTAACTTTTGTGAACACTATTCATTCATCTCTCGCATTGAACCTATGAAGTTTGAAGAAGCATTGGAAGATCCGGATTGGATAAACGCTATGCATGAAGAGCTACACAACTTTGAGAGAAATCAAGTGTGGACATTGGTTGAAAAGCCCGACAACGACCACAACATCATTGGTACCAAATCGGTGTTTCGCAACAAGAAAGATGAAGATGGACAAGTGGTTCGCAACAAAGCACGTCTCGTCGCCCAAGGCTACACACAAGTCGAAGGTATGGACTATGGTGAGACATATGCTCCCGTTTCTAGACTTGAGTCCATTCGCATCTTACTTGCCTATGCTAATCACCATGATATCACTTTGTACCAAATGGACATTAAAAGTGCTTTTCTAAATGGTGAAATAGAGGAGGAAGTTTATGTTAAGCAACCTCCCGGATTTGTTAATCCTAAGAAACCTAATCATGTCTACAAACTTCACAAAGCCCTTTATGGTCTCAAACAAGCTCCTAGAGCATGGTATAAATGCTTGACCAAGTTCCTTATTGAAAAAGGCTTTGAAATTGGAAAAATAGATTCTACTCTTTTTACTAAAAGGGTTAATGGAGAACTACTTGTATGTCAAATTTATGTCGATGATATTATATTTGGATCAACTAACTCTCATTTTAGTGAGAAGTTTGGGAAGATGATGTCGGAGAAGTTTGAGATGTCTATGATGAGTGAACTCAAATTCTTTCTTGGCTTGCAAATCAAGCAAACTAAGGAAGGCACCTTTGTCTCTCAAACGAAGTACACCAAGGACTTATTCAAGAAGTTCAATATGCAAGAATGCAAAGGTATGACTACACCCATGCCTACTAGTGGACATCTTGATTTAACCAAAGATGGTGAACCGGTTGATCAAAAAGTTTACCGCTCTATGATTGGTTCATTGTTATATCTATGTGCTTCACGTCCCGATATCATGCTAAATGTGTGCATGTGTGCACGATATCAAGATGCTCCTAAGGAATGTCATCTTAAGGCCGTGAAGAGGATAGTGAGATACTTAATACATACACCAAATTTTGGCATTTCGTATCCAAAGAGAGCTTCCTTTGATCTTGTTGGCTACTCTGACTCGGACTATGCCGGTGACAAGGTTGATAGAAAGTCCACTTCGGGTACTTGTCAATTCCTTGGTAGATCCCTTGTGTCTTGGTCTTCCAAGAAACAAAACTCGGTATCCTTATCGACCGCCGAAGCGGAATACATTGCCGCTGGTTCATGTTGTGCTCAATTACTCTGGATGACCCAAACTCTTAAAGATTATGGGATATATGTGAAACATGTTCCATTACTTTGTGACAATGAAAGTGCTATCAAGATTGCTCACAATCCCGTGCAACACTCTCGAACTAAGCATATTGAAGTTCGTCATCATTTAATTCGAGATCACGTTGCTAAGGGTGACATAAACCTTAAGCATGTTTGCACCGATAAGCAATTAGCGAATATATTCACTAAACCACTTGATGAGAAAGTGTTTTGCAGGTTAAGAGGTGAATTGAACATCATTGATGCTTCAAACTTGGAGTAGGAACTCCATTGGATACATGCAAGACTGGAGCTTATGACTAATCCTTGATATTTCTCTTATGATGATAATCTTATGTCTTGGATATATTTGCACCTTGCATGTTATCTAACCCATGTAGGTGCTTGGATGAATCTAAATCTATGAGATTGCAACTCACTCACATCTTGAGCAATCTCTACATCACCAAGTCTCTACACAATGGTAGTTGATGACAAGGAAGCACGAAACCTTTCAAACATATCCTTTGACAAATTCTATGTTGAGTTTCATGATTGTCATGTTGGATACACAAGTGCTCTTCCTTGCGAAAACTAACCCATGTAGGTAGATGAACTCAAAATCCAAAGGGTGCTCCCAACTCTTCATGAGCTACATCAACCTTGAGCAACCCACACAAGTTCAACTACATGATTACGATCAACACCACCACCCAAAGTATGTTATTCCGTCTTACAGAAGCTTTACTCCAAGTCATGAGTCAAAGCAACTCGACAAGATGTGAATACATCAAGATGCTTAAACGAAAAATGGAAACCCCATTTTGAGCTTAAACGATGAGTACGACCTATGATCAAGTGATCTCACTTGACTCCTAAATCAATGTACTCTAACATAGGTGACTTTGTCACCGCCCAACTCTAGATGAAGTTCTCTTGTGTTCCTTTTCTGTGTTCTTGCATTTATCCTATGCATATTTGTTTCCCCTTTCAAAAATAAACTTCATCTAGATCCTTTTAGTTTCTTTTCTTTGTTCTTTGTTCTTCATTTTCTGCATCCAATTCATTGCAAATCTTGGTGAGATCTTATTTGTCTAGTGAGCTGAGGTGACAAGTGTTTTTCTCTGTGATGAACTCGGTTCCACCGGTTTCATGTCTCCAGTCTAGCCGAAGATTTTCCGAGCAACCGAAGCATACAACTCGGTGACACCGATTTCACTACAGGAAAAACATTTTGCCAGTTATTCCTGTTTTTTTTTCTTGATCTAGCTCCACTCAATGAATCTTGTCCTCTGCAAGCATCACATTTACCTTAATACTTTGTACTGTGATTCAAGGACCGATTCCATTCACAACAAATTCCAGAAGACCCTTCTTGGAAATTGATGTCAAAGGGGGGGAGAGCGATCACATCAAAGCTTAATCATATCTCTAGGGGGGAGATCTCTAGGGGCAGGGAATACTCCAGGAAAGAGTAATCTTCAAGGATCCCAGATGCTTTATGTTCAAGAGGAGAGATGCCACATGTCTTCTTGGGGGAAAGACATGTTCATATGTGCTTATTTGCATTAGCTCTGTTCATTTGTTTCTTTGAGCTCTGTTTTTCTGTTCCCTATCTTCTCCCAGTATCCCATGCTAGATTCAGGGGGAGCAAGACATCCAAGGCAAAGAAAACTTCTTAAATTCATTGCATATCTTTGGGGACATGTCAATATCTATCGTGGTACTCTGTACTCACTCTACATGTCATCCCAGTCTTGGTACTTTTGTGGTTCCTTTTGTCTGCTCTAGCTAGTGGGTGCATCTGTGTTATCTAACCTTGTTTACGCAGGCTCATCCCATCCTAGCCAACTCAAGACCACAAGGTAAGTATATGCATCATAGTCATGTGTATGAGAAATTCTTGCTAATGTACATACTGTTTGCAAGAAGGACTCATGAGCATGAAGGTACATTTTTCATCATTTGCTCTGGTGCATATAGCCAAGATACATGTAACACATTGCTACTCTGTCATGGTTATGCTCTCACATGCTTCTATACTCCATATTCACATGATTGCATACATGTAGGGGGAGCCTATGCCTGTTACATGTCTTTCCAAAGCTTTACTTGCTATTCTCTATGTCTTTATCTAAAGCTTTGATGTATGTTGTCATCAATTACCAAAAAGGGGGAGATTGAAAGCACAAGTGCTCCCTGGGTGATTTTGATAATTAATGACAACACATCTCTTGTTGGACTAATATCTTTACCTAGTATGTTTCAGACAAGTTCAACAAATTAAGTGGCATGGACTAAAGGATGTGGAACCCCCTTCAAGATGCTAAGGACAAAGGATTAGCTCAAGCTTCAAGATCAAGACTCTACATTTTCTATTTTAGTGATCCAAGATCACATTGAGTCTATAGGAAAAGCCAATACTATCAAGGAGGGATGAGGTGTTGCTTGATGAGGTTCTTGCTTCATAGTGCTTAGTGATATGCTCCAAAACCCTCAACTACCTTCCCACATCCACATATAACCTAAACCAAAAGTCAAACTCGGCCCAACCGATTCTTTCTATCCGGAGCCACCGAGTTCAGTTGACATCGCCACTGCCAGAAACCCTAATCAGTTCGATCTCACCGATGGGATCTCAGTCTCACCGAGATGGGCTTGCAAACTCTCTGTTACCTATTGCTATATTTTCGGTCTCACCGAGATATGCAATCGGCCCCACCGAGTTTGCTTGGCCAACTCTCTATTTCACTTATTACCCAACTCGGTCCCAACGAGTTTGAGTAATCGGTCAAACCGAGTTTTGGATTTACCCTAACCCTAGCACATCGGTCCCACCGAGTTGATCTAGTCCATCCCACCGAAAACCCTAACGGTCACTAGGTTTGCTAAATCGGTCCGACCGAGTTTCTCAATTCGGTCTCACCGAGATTGGTAAATTGTGTGTAACGGTTAGATTTTGTGTGGAGGCTATATATACCCCTCCACCCACTCTTCATTCGTGGAGAGAGCCATCAGAACATACCTACACTGCCAATACACATTTTCTGAGAGAGAACCACCTACTCATGTGTTGAGGCCAAGATATTCCATTCCCACAATATGAATCTTGATCTCTAGCCTTCCCCAAATTGCTTTCCACTCAAATCTTCTTTCCACCAAATCCATATCCTGTGAGAGAGAGTTGAGTGTTGGGGAGACTATCATTTGAAGCACAAGAGCAAGAAGTTCATCATCAACACACCATTTGTTACTTCTTGGAGAGTGGTGTCTCCTAGATTGGCTAGGTGTCACTTGGGAGCCTTCGACAAAGATTGTGGAGTTGAACCAAGGAGTTTCTAAGGGCAAGGAGATCGCCTACTTCGTGAAGATCTACCGCTAGTGAGGCAAGTCCTTCGTGGGCGATGGCCATGATGGCATAGACAAGGTTGCTTCTTCGTGGACCCTTCGTGGGTGGAGCCCTCCGTGGACTCACGCAACCGTTACCCTTCGTGGGTTGAAGTCTCCATCAACGTGGATGTATGATAGCACCACCTATCGGAACCACGACAAAAACATCCATGTCTCCAATTGCGTTTGAATTCTCCAAACCCTTCCCCTTACATTCTTGCAAGTTGCATGCTTTACTTTCCGCTGCTCATATGCTCTTTGCATGCTTGCTTGATATGTACTGTGTTTGTTAAACTTGTGCCTAAACTCCACTTCAACTTAAAGAAATTAAAAAACTGCAA
>NC_057812.1:692735473-692741075 GCF_018294505.1 Triticum aestivum
CATGTAAGAAAATTGATATCGGGCCAACTTGGATCTTCGGTGATTGTCCCCTGTATGGAGAATTTAGGAGGGTGGGTGCAGGGAGTGGCCTTGTAGATGATGGATGGAGGCGCGGAGGGATGTGGTCGCTGGAAGGTCGAAAGCGGAGAGGGTCGGGCGCGTTAGGCGGAGCCGGTGGTGTGCGACAACCGGAGGCGGCCCAATCGTGGGCAGTGAACCGACGATAGCCTCGGCCCATCTCTCGACGCTGCCGGTGCTCGAGGCCGCCATTCGGCACCATCTACATCAAGGGGAAAGAGAGGCGAGAAAGCGATGATGCGGGGCTAGGGATTGCAGAGGAGGGTGGGGGTGTGCAATTTGAATGGATGGTTCTGCCCACCGTTTTCTTGTACGTGGCGGTGGAGACGGCTGCGTCCAGCCATGCAGGCAAGGCATGGGTCGAGACGGGCACACGGCGAGGCGCAGTAGCAGAGGCAGGGGAGATTTTTTGCTACTGAGATGCAGGGTGTGGGATTGATCGTTCATGTTTTCTTTTCCTTTTTAACGGGAGATGGATGCGATTTTTTCACGAGGGGAGAGATGCGACCATGTACAGATTCCATAAAAAATTAATTAGGTCCATAACGGGATTAGTTTACAATGCGTTAAGATTTATGTGTTAGTTTTCTTAATAAAGAAATGCACTGATGTAAGGATCGATTGATTCGGGTAAGGAAAGATAGATTCGTGATCTTTTGTATGTTAGGAAATTACTGGTTTGCAAGGAAATACTGGAGAGAGAAAGAACCAATGCGACCACGTACAGATTCCATAATAAATTAATTAGGTCCATAACGGGATTTGTTTACAATGCGTTAAGATTTACGTGTTACTTTTTTTAATAAAGAAATGCACTTATGTAGGGAGCGATTGATTCGGCTAAGGAAAGATAGATTCGTGATCTTTTGTATGTTAGGAAATTACTGGTTTGCAAGGAAAGAGTGGAGAGAAAAAGAACCAGTACGAGGGGGTGGTGGGAGGTGGAACAAAGAAAAACCGGACGAAATTGGGAGGTGGGAGGGGGGCGAGTAAAAAACCGCCGAAAAAAAAACAACGAAATTAGGAGGTGGGAGGGAGGACGAAAAAACCAGAGAAGGTGGGACGAAAATAAACCCGAAACAGAGACTACCAACTGAGACATTAGGAGTAGAGATAGGAGGCACCTTTCATGATCTCTCATCAATCCACATCATCAAAATTAATTAAACCGTTAGATTGTAAAATAGACGATCAGGATAGAAGGAAAACATGCGTAACGTAGATGGTGAAGTCCTATAACAAACGCATGTGACACGTCCCAAAACAAGGAAAGGTTCACATAAAAAAACAAGAAGGAAATCTTGTGAAAAGAAAACAAGGAAAGCCTCCACCTAATCCTTACGTGAAAAGAAAACAAGGAAAGACTCCACCTATTGCCATAAAATTAGGAAGGAAAGCCTCCGCCTCCAGTTTTTTTAAAAGGAAGTCTCCTATCCCATGCGTACTCAAGTCCTCCCCCAATTGGTCTCCCTATGTTTCCCTCGGGAAAAACATGTTAGCGTAATTTCCTCCAAGATTGCCTCCGGTTCAATCAGCCAGGTGCATGCTGCAAAAGCCGCATGTGCCTATAGCATCTCTGGCGCACCATGGCTCCGGAGCACGCAGCAGCAATGGCCGAAGTTTGCACCATCATGTCAGATTTGGGTGGCCATCCTTCGTGGTGTTGGCTGGAACTCTCCGCTCAACTTCAAAACAAGTTTCGGTTATTTGATCTAAGGTAAGAAACGTGATATTTTCATTCTGGTCGGATTCGTCTGCAGATTCAATCTCGAAAACTTTAGATCATAAACTCATTTAGGGACGACTGCGGAATTGAATTACAGGGGTGTTGGTCGTCCAAGACTGATTTGATTCAGATTGTCGGTTTGACGCAATAATCAAAATTATTTATACACGTGTCATTCGTCGACACAAGGCTGGGGTGAATATATTCTGCAGCTATGTGCGTGCATCCCTCCTCCACTGTCTTGGTAGCAGGTGTAAAGTCTAGATAACTGTCCTCCATGTTGGGCATCAACATATTAGGATGCCATAACGTCCAAAATTATTTTGTATGGTGTGATTAGATCATAGTTGTCGTCTCTGGCTATGGCCGATGTGGCGGAAACAAAACTGTGTGGTAAGCTCAAGTATAGTTGTCTCTTACAAATACTCATTGTTAATCTCCATTTTCCCCTCTCTGAAATCAAAGAAAATGTTCTTACTGAAAATAGTAGATCCCAATATGAGATATTATTTAGACCGTGTTTATCTTCGGCCGGCCGGCAAGCTGCTTGCTCAGAACAGGCCAATACCAGATCCGCGTATTGTCTGCTCCATGGCATCTTCAATCCTGTGTGTGGCCTCTCATCAATTGACTCAACATGCTCAAGAATCCTTTTTCAGATCTCCTAGAATAATTTTTGAAAATTTTGTTTTGGTTGTATATTTTCCACTCTTGCAATGATCGTATCAAAATACAACTATTTCGCTTAGTTACTTGTGTATGCAGTATGCCTGGGTAGTAAATACAATCATAAATTTCTGTACACGCATTATTTTCAAAGTAGTAGGCACGTGAGTAATTATTAAATTGAGGTATTATCTTCTCATATCTGATACACATTAGTTATTTTGATGAGAAGATGATGCAAAAATCAATGCTAAACTATGTGCAGACCCTCTAAAGTTGCAGTACTGTTTTCTAGAGTTGGTGATATGTTCCTTCTATATGAATTGAGGAAGAGAGGAGAATTTACTATGGCAGAATGTTCGTTCTTTTATTACGAAAAAGCAAGTTTGAGAAGCCAGCTGCCTAACTTCCGATCTATTAGATTAGATGGCAAAATTGCAACATGGGACACTCAGCCATGCAGCGATTAATAGTTTTCTTTTGGATTACCCTTTCTTGCAGGCTTTTGATTTGAGGTTAAAAAAAGGCGCATTGCTTCGGTCTACAGGTGACTGGTTCCATTGTTTAATCCAACAGGCACTTCCATGGATTAATATATCAGGCGTGTATGCAAAATTCATCTATAGAATATGATCTTTCCATAAATCATTGGTTTACCACTTATGAATTCAGTTGGTTTGATCTCATCAAGAGTATTACTTCGCAGCAACTCTTTGTGTAGTCCTCCTAAACATTGGCCTCCATGATTTAAGTATATTATTTAATGTAATTAAATTCTTCTCACAATATGAAATATTGATATCCCTTAGAATCTACGTGACTTTTGTAGCGCGTACCGCGGGGAATCGGCTTTTGTCATGGTATACTGCCCGAGCTTGCAAGAGGATGTGGAGCAGCGAGACGAGGATGACGCAGGATGTATTCACACTTCCATGTGGTCAGGCCGCGAACATTAATGGTGAAGTCCTGTTTTAAATCTAACATATGTTCTCTGTACTTTGTCTATGTAAATCTCATTTACACTCCAGGTAAAAACAAGATCTTATATGCACAACTATTATAATAATAATAGCCCAGTATAAGGATAAAAAGTATCCTTCTGTTTCAAAGAAAATGAATGTTTATTTGAGATATTAACTTCCCGTGAGGTGTGATGCAAGGAAGCATGATGAAATCAACATTACAAATAGGTATTTTTAGGTTTTGGCTACAAACATGAATATTTGCATCTCGAAGATGGTGTATTCTTTGTATGTCATCACTCATTTAAGATCACAACTCCATGCATGATCAATGAAATTGAAATTTGTAAAGCTCCATTTTCATGTCTACGTCTTTTAATTCTTATATGTCTTGCTTTGATATTTTATATAGGCTTGGCCTAACAATTTTCGTGAATATGGCTCCGTTTACCTTCTATTGGTCGATGGGGAACATCATACGCCTATAGTCATAGAAACAAACATCAAATTATATCTATTGAGGTTAGTTGTGTCATTTGTTTACTCTAATTTTATGGTGAACTATTTGCTGATATTCCAAAAATTGAACTTCCACGTGAAAAAATCCATGGAAAATTGGAGTGTGAAACCACATCAATAAAAATAATAATTATGGGTCATATTTGATGATTACTATTTTCATGATTACAAAGTGTATCTATGAGAATGTACGATAGTGATAAAAATGTAGACAAATATCTAGGCCGTGCAGGTGCACGGGTTAACGACTAGTAGTACGTAACTAATGGGCATGTACCCAGATCCGGGCCCTTTGCCTCGCTTCGGTGCGACATCTCACCAACATGGGTTCAGCCATCTGTGAACTAAATAGAAAGGTGTTGTGTAGCCCTAACTAACATACCCAACTAGCAAGCTAATTCACGTGTTTGTGTCGTCCTGATTAACAAGGTATACATAGTATACCGCTGGCGAATTAGTCGATCTAACTAGCTGCATATAGCACTAAATTCTACTGATCTAATTAACTAGGTGCACTACAAACGAAGTAATCATTCTGCGCTATACGATCGAACTACAAGTGCATGTGCATGTGCATGGTATGTCGAGATGACTCGAGGCCGGCTGGATTAAGCTCCCCGGCTGTGGAGCAGAGGAGGCACCGAAGCGGTGGTGGTGAAAGTACGCCGCACGATGTTGATGGGCAGCGACTACGACTAGGTGTGGTGGAGGGACAGATCACACATGCGACGGGCGTGAAAAAGAGACTGACAAAGAAAGAGAGTTGAGCGGGAGAGCGAAGTTGAATCTGCGTGGGCGTGATGATTTATATTCCACGCTCCAGTTCCGTGTGCTATGAAGCGAACGCTGGTAAATACATATTGTGTATTCTTATTCATGCTAATGGCCTTTGGGTAATGATTTATAGAACGAATTTTTTTTAGACATGTTGCCTATAACGTTGCTTAACTTCTTGATTTCAGTTTCAATTACTTTTCTTAACTTCTGGGATGCAGTCTCATGTCATCAAAAGTAAATCACAAAATAATGCTATGGGCAATGATCATTGTGGAGACAAATAGAGACTCAACATGAACATAATCATTTGCAAACAGTTGAGGAAAAAATCCTTCAAATATTTGCTTAACTTGTGGGCTGTAGTTGGTCTCTGCACCAATTGACGCAATGGGTCATCTATTAATGCAAGAATATGTTGGAATAGAATAAACGATAATAAATGGTGCTAAACCGGCATGCTTGAGCATGACACTGCCGGATAGAAAGGATGGTTAGGTCTTAGTCCGAATAGAAAGGCCATGTATCTGGGAGACAGTTGGGCAAAACGGTTGCTGGGTTGCCCTGGTCGGCCAGAGAAGTACATGGGAAACGATCAACGTTATCTGTCGTTGGTATATACAAGGAAGATACAAATGCATTATGAACATAATCACTTGCAGACCATTTGAAAGAAGTATCCTTGAAATAGTTCACATAACTTCCTTTTCATGTTTCAAATAGTTTGATTAGCTTGAAAGATCCATCACGAATGGAGTTTCATGTCATCAAAAACAAATCACCAAACAAAGCTATGGGCAATTATCATTTTCAAGAAACTAGAAATGCATTATGACTATAATCGTTTGCAGACTCTTGAGAAAAAAATCCTTCAAAT
>NC_057812.1:692741358-692795510 GCF_018294505.1 Triticum aestivum
TTTGCCTAACTTCTGGGTTGTAGTTGGTCTCTGTGCCAATTGGCGCAACGGATCATCTATCAAAGACAAGTCGCCAAGAAATCTATAGGCAATTATCATTGTTGAGGCAAATAGCAACACAATATGAACATAATAATTTTTAGACAGTTGAGGGAAAATCCTTCAAATAGTTCTCTTAAATTATGGGCTTCGGTTGGTCTTGACACTAATTGGCGCAGCGGTTCATCTATTAGTTCAAGAATACGTAGGAATATAACAAACAATAATATGTTGTGTTAAACTGGCATGGTCGAGTATGATGCGGCCTGGTAGAAATATGGTTAGGTTTTAGTCTGAACAGAAAGGCTGGGTATCTCGGAGATAGCCAGGTGAAACGGCTGTTGGGTTGTCCAGCTTGACCAAAGAAGAACAAGGGAGATGATCATTGTTAGATGTCCTTAGTAAATGTACAAGGCAGATACAAATGCATTAGGAACATAATCACTTGCAGACCATTTGGAAGAAACATCCTTGAAATAGTTCACAACACTTCTTTTTCATGTTTCAAATAGTGTAGTTGGTCTTTGGGCCAATTGGCGCAACGGGTCATTTGTTAGAATTAAAACATGCATGTGTATGAGAACTTGATTCTTACAACCATATATTTGCGCTAGAGATCATCGTGATCTTAATTTGTGCTCTGGAAGACTTGTTAAGATGTCCTAACACGAGACCAAGTGGGGGATATGTCCAAATTAAATCTTGGCTTGTTTGTGACCTGCATCAAGTATCAGTTGTCCAACTGCAAGCCTTTACCATTGTGTGTGTTTACCTTGGTTGTTAAGAATATAATTCACACAAAAGAATTGGGCATTTAATGACTACACCTCCTGAATCCCCTAGAATTGGTTTTTCGCTACCGTACTAAACATTTCTATCACTAGTGTTCTGAATAGGGTTCTGCATCCTCCCTGCTCCTAACCTCCTCCTTGATCGAACTCTGAGATCCTAGGTGCCTGCAGGATTAAAGAATAAGAAAGAGACAAAAGACAACTCCGTTGCAATTCTAACACATGCATGACGTTATTTCAAAGTCATTCCATGCATCGATCCCTCATACAAATACATCGGGTTGCAAGGCTATGCCTCAAGCCATTGCCTTACCGTATTACACATACACATTGCGATCGGATCACAAGAAGAAATAATTGAAAAAGAAATAAAGATGATTTTTATTAATATGTCTTACAATGGTTGTCGGATGCGATACACAATTACAAGTATCTAATTTGGAGGGGAGTTGATGCGGTGATGGCGATGATAATGGCTATGGAGTTGAGATGGGAGATGGCGGCGGTTAGGGTTGTAAGATGGCTTCTGGTTCATGAATGGGTTGGATGCCACGTAGCCGCATGCACTTGATACAAGTACTAGCACGAGTACCAGATGCCTTCTTGTTCTCCGACTTGACTGTTGCACCTTCCATTTTCTTCCTTCTTTCTCCTTTTCCCATGTTTCCTTCTAAATGATGATTTATCTCCATGTTTGGCCTCTTTTCTTGCAGAAATAAAATAAACAAAGGATTGCATGATCTCTCGTATTCATTAGTGATTGGTGGCAATATCGAAGTGATTTTCTCAGATATTCTAAGATTATCTTGTTTAAATAATTGTGTGTTGAGCGAAGAAATATCACTCATCATGAACATGTACCTGGAGAATGTTTGCTTCCTCTGAGTCTACATCGATTCCGTCTTCCTATTCTACACCCTCACCCTACATGTAATCCTCTGGTCATTGCACTTCAGGTCCTTCTTCTCGGGTCAGCTCTCGCAGTAGTGGAGCATCTAGCTTCTTCATCCTATCTCACACGATGAGCGAGAGCACACGTGGGTTTCTCGCCTTGAGGTCTCGGTTTCCCCATTAGAAGGCTTCGGGCAGGCAACATACGCAGAGGGAGCCTCATAATCGCCCCCACCAACCTCTAGCTTTCTCTCGGTTTCGCTCGGCTTGGCACCCTTGGACTGCACATACGACGACATTGTGGAGAGGTGGTTGGTGTACGGTGGCGACGCGGTGATGAGGGCAGATTGGTCTGGCGGCTTTGCAAGGTTTGTAGTGTTTCTCCACCTCCTCCATAGGTTGCTTTATATATGCAATTGTCTCTCATTGCTTGCGGATGGAGTCGGAAAACCCTAGGCCATCAGACTCTGGGTGCCTTAAGTCTCCCAGGCTCCTCTAGGTTTCCAGCGAGGTTTTGGACACAACAGGCTCACACCTACCAGGGAAGTCGTACAAGGACAGGCCCGCAACGGTTCCACCATTCTTCTAGGGAAGACGGCCGGAGTGGCGTTCAACGGTGGCAGCGACGGGACAATCGCCTCTTGATCGTCGAGGGTGAAACCCTAGCAAAATGTTGTCCATCAATTTTATTGTACAGAGGCGGAGCAGTTTTCTCACCCAATGCCGGCTAATCCACCGGTTCCCTTTCCCTCCCCTGCCGCTTCGGTACTGGTGGAACGGTTGGGGAGCCCCGGCTCCCTGTCCGGCATTGTTACATTATAGGCTTTGTGTTTTGGGTGGCGATGCTCAATTGGTGTCGACGTCAACACCGCAAATAAGGTTTTTGGGCCATTGCCTCGACGGCGTTGTCCTTGTGAGGTCTTTAAGACGGTGATCGAGTTCCCATGGGAGGTCTCGTTTCTTCGGCTTTGTCATCACCATACTGACCATTTCTCCAACGCTGGTGTGGGGCCGGAAGTGGTCGTGTAGGAGATGAGTGGTGCAATGTCGTTGGTCACGTATGAGTGGCGGTACACCGGGTGTTTGACGTTTTTGGACACCCCCCCGCCCCACCCCCTCCCCCAGCAGCTATGCGGCTTGAGGGCTTTAGAATCGCGATCAAGTAGGGGTATACAGTAGACTGCATCTTCAGCTGATGAACAATAGTGACATATATGGCGCCGCAAGCTGTGTCGACTTTTCATGGGCTCTTTTTGCAGCGTTGCTGCTATGGCTTTCTATTGGATCTTGTCTTACTGATGGCATATCTTATTCTCTAGCGGCCGCTCCGGTGACAACGGTGGTTGAAGTTTTTCGTTGATCAATTGGTGGTCATAGTGCTTTTGCTACTTCACCTATCTGTGTTACTGATAAGGATTATGAATTCTCTGTTGATCCTGATATAATTACTTTGGTTGAATTGATCCTTTTCATGGCTATGAATCTGAAACTGTTGTGGCACATCTTACTAAATTAAATGATATAGCCACCCTGTTCAATAATGATGAGAGAACTCGTTACTTTTATATCCTTAAAATATTTCCGTTCTCATTAAAGGGTGATGCTAAGATATGGTTTAATTCTCTTGACCCTGGTTGTGTGCGTAGTCCCCAGGATATGATTTATTACTTCTCTGCTAAATATCTCCATTCTCATAAGAAACAAGCTGCCTTAAGGGATATATATAATTTTGTGTGAATTGAAGAAAAGAGTCTCCCACAAGCTTGGGGGAGGCTTCTCAAGTTACTTAATGCTTTGCCTGATCATCCTCTTAAGAAAAATGAAATACTTGATATCTTTTATAATGGACTAACCGATGCTTCCAGAGATCACTTGGATAGTTGTGCTGGTTCTGTTTTCAGGGAAAGAACACCGGATGAAGCTGAAATTCTATTGAATAATATGTTGACAAATGAAAATAATTGGGCACTTCCTGAGCCTATTACTAAACCAACTCCGAAGAAAAGAGGTGTTCTATTTCTCAGTCCTGAAGATATGCAAGAGGCAAAGAAATCTATGAAAGAAAAAGGTATTAAAGCTAAGGATGTTAAGAATTTACCTCCTATTGAAGAAATACACGGTCTTAATTTACCGCCTGTTGAAGAAACATATGATCTTAATCCTTCACCTATTGAAGAAACTCATAGTCTTGATAACCTGACACAGGTAGTAAAGGTAAATTCTCTCTATAGATATGATAAAGCTGAAATCCCATTTACTAAGTTTGCTAGCCCATGCTTAGATGAGTTTGATAAATTTATGGTTAAGCAAGAAGACTTCAATGCTTATTTTGGTAGACAATTGAAATACAATTCAAATATGCTTGAACACTTGGGTGATTATATGGCTAATGTCAAAGGAGAACTTAAACTTATTAGTAAACATGCTTCTATGGTTACCACTCAAGTAGAACAAGTACTTAAGGCTCAAAATGATTTGCTCAATGAATTGAATAGTAAGAATAATGATTATGTTATTAGAGTGGCTACTAGAACTAGTAGAATGACTCAGGAACCTCTATATCCTGAAGGCCACCCTAAGAGAATTGAGCAAGATTCTCAGAGAAATAATATAGATGCACCTAGTCCTTCTAAAAGGAAGAAAAAGAAAAATGATAAGACTTTGCATGCTTCCAGTGAACCTATTGTTGATACACCTAAGAATCCAAATGATATTTCTATTTCTGATGCTGAAACACAATCTGGTAATGAACCTGAAACTAGTGATAATGCTAATGATAATGTTCATGATGATGCTCAACCTAGTAATGATAATGATATAGAAATTGAACCTGTTGTTGATCTTGATAACCCACAATCGAAGAATCAACGTTATGATAAGAAAGACTTTGTTGCTAGGTAACGTGGTAAAGGAAGAGAACCATGGGTTCAGAAACCCATGCCTTTTCCTCCCAAACCATCCAAGAAAAAGGATGATGAGGATTTTGAGCGCTTTGCTGAAATGATTAGACCTATCTTTTTGCGTATGCGATTAACTGATATGCTTAAAATGAATCCTTATGCTAAGTATATGAAAGAAATTGTTACAAATAAGAGAAAGATACCGGAAGCTGAAATTTCCACCATGCTTGCTAATTATACTTTTAACGGTGGAATACCAAAGAAACTTGGAGATCCAGGAGTACTCACTATACCATGCTCCATTAAAAGAAACTATGTTAAAACTTGGAGCCAGTGTTAGTGTTATGCCTCTCTCTTTATATCGTAGACTTGATTTGAATAAGTTGACACCTAATGAAATATCTTTGCAAATGGCTGATAAATCAACTACTATACCTGTCGGTATTTGTGAAGATGTGCCTGTTGTAGTTGCAAACATTACTATTTTAACGGACTTAGTTATTCTTGATATTCCCGAGGACGATAGTATGTCTATTATTCTTGGAAGACCCTTTTTGAATACTGCAGGGGCTGTTATTGATTGCACTAAAGGCAATGTCACTTTTCATGTTAATGGTAATGAGCATACGGTACACTTTCCGAGGAAACAACCTCAAGTTCATAGTATCAACTCTATTGGAAAAATTCCATCGATTATATTTGGAGGTTTTGAATTTCCTCTTCCTATGGTCAAGAAGAAATATGATATTCTTATTATTGGGGATGTGCGTTGAGGTAACATAGTGTTATTCGAAATTTCTCTGGTTCCATGTTATTCGGAATGAGTTCGTTAACAAGACTTGATCAACCTTGTTAGTGGATTCCTTTTGATAAGCATGAGATGGATGAAACTAGAAGGCACAACATTTTGTACCCTCCTTTTACTTTCTGTTATTTATATTAAATAAAATAAAAATACTATTTCTCTGTCTGTTATCTGAATTATCCGTGCAATATAAAAATACCCCGAAAATAAAAGTTCTCCAAATGCCCTGAAATTTAAATATGATTTTTTTCTGGAATATTTGAGAATATTTGGCACTGAGAACACAGCAAGAGGGGCATCCACCTGGCCACGAGGGTGGAGGGCGCGCCCTACCCCCTGGTGCACCCCCTGCCTCGTGGGCCCACGGTGGCCCTCCTCCACTTATTCCTGGACCCACACACTTCTTCTTCCTCCCACAAACATGAATATCCAGCTCAAGCATGAGTTCTAGCTCATTTTGCTACGATTTTAGATCTCCTTGCTCAAAGCACCTCTCACAAAACTGCTTGGGGGATTGTTCCTTGGTATGTGACTCCTCCATTGGTCCAATTAGTTTTTGTTCTAGTGCTTTATTCATTGCAAATTTGTGCTACTTAGGTGACCCTGTTCTTGAGCTTGCATGTCAAATTCATATGGTCAAAAGTAATTATAATGCATGATATAGGCTCTAGGCACTTGTAGGAGTTGTTGCTATCAATTTTGTTGAGTTTGGTTCACTTTTGTTTGAAGTTACTAAAAATATCAGAAATTTTTCAGAGGAAGAAATATGCTTAGGACCCAGTCTTGCAATGCGTGATGCTGATGAAGAACCACCAAGAGATGCTCCAGTGCATCCTTGTGAATGGCCTTCGGAAAACTTTATGGATCGAGCAGGAATTAAGGAAGAATTTAACGCATATTTGCTAACGCTGATCTTGTGAGCTTCGAGGAAGAAAAGTGCAGCCAGTATCACTATCTCACTAGTTCCTTTGTGAGGAGGTTTGAATTTTCATCTTCACGTAATTCTCCAACTGTCATGTTTGATCTTTATGAAAATTCTTACACTATGGACTTAGAGGATTTTACCACTGCTTGCAAACTTCCACAATGGGGTAGTGTCAGGGAACCTCGCAAATCTGAATTTAGAGATTTTCTTGCTAGTATAATTGTGGGGGAATCTAGAGATATAACACAAGCTACCATAGGGAGCATTCACTTTCTTGCTATACATTATTTTGCTCTCTTCATAGGTAGATGCATTAATGGTAAAGATGAGGCATGTCACATGTGTGTCCCTGACCTCAGTATTCTTAGGAGTGCTGTGTTAGGAGATAAATCTTATAATTTGGGAACCATTGTTGCACGTAGGTTGCAGCTTAATAGATTTAATGGAGATTTCTTTGGTGGAATTTATGCAACCCACATAGCTAATTTTCATGGTATAGCCATACATGAAGATGATATTGAGTTGCGTCTTGTTTATTTGGATTATGAGGCTATGGTTCACCACCAGTTTGTCGAGAGGAATGAATCACCTCTCCAGTATCGCTTAATCTTTGACAGACGTCGTGCTGTCCGTATTACTCTCCATGCTCCTATCTTCTTTGATTATCAGGCAAAAGGAAGATATGTTATCACCAGAGAGGAGGCAGATGAGTACGAGAGGAGGGCGGAGGCCGCTCATCGCCACGCTGCAGCTCAGGAGGCGATAGCCGCTGCATCTCAGTACGACTCCAACTATTATTATGGATATCCGCCAGGCCAGCCGTGGCCATAGACCAACTTAGGCCAAAAGCCTAAGCTTGGGGGAGTACGTATTTCCCACCGACATTATATTCATGTTCACACACTTATTGCTAGATGTCGGTGCTCATACTTTTTCACTGTAATATCCATGCTAGTTTATTTTCCTTTTTATGCTTTCTTCTTGTGTGTTCAATAAACCTTAAGAAAAACCAAAAAAAAATAGTTGTAGCTTTTAATTAGTTTACTTTCCATGCTTGTAGCAGTAATTAAAAAGAAAACCCAAAAAGATTTGTTGTTCTTCTTTTGCTTGTTGGGAGCTTTCCCGTGTAAATAGTTTAATTTCTTTTCTTTTATTTCGGGGTCGATAGGAGAAGACTATGATTAAATTGTTGAAGTGGCTCTTATATGCATTATTGTTGATCTGACAAAAGAGCCCATATTGCCTTGTCTTCTCCTATTTATTGAATGCTTGCAGATTCCAGCTTAGTCCAATGCACGTGCACTATTATTATTCTTATCCACATCGTTCGGTCGTGCAAGTGAAAGGCAATTATGATGATATATGATGGACTGACTGAGATGAGAAAAGCTGGTATGAACTCGATCTCTCTTGTTTTTTTAAATATGATTAGTTCATCGTTCCTGATTCAGCCTATTATGAATAAACATGTTTCCAATGACAACTAGAGATCATAGTTTCTTGTGCCATGCTTGATTAGCTAGGAGCTTATAATGGTTTACCTTGCATGCCAACATGCTATTAAAATGGTTGTGATGTGGTATGATAGGGTGGTATCCTCCTCCGAATGATTTAAGTGACTTGACTTGACGCATGTTCATGCATGTAGTTGAAACAAAATCAACATAGCCTTCACGATATTTATGTTCATGGTGGATTATATCCTACTCATGCTTGCATTCGGTGTTGATTAACTTTAATGCATGTTCATGACTATTGTCGCTCTCTAGCTGGTCGCTTCCCCAGTCTTTTGCTAGCCTTCACCTGTACTAAGCGGGAATATTGCTTGTGCATCCAACTCCATAAACCCCAAAGTTATTCCCTATGAGTCCACCATACCTACCTATATACGGTATCTACCTGCCGTTCCAAGTATGTGCCAAACTCTAAACCTTCAAATAAATATCCTATTTTGTATGCTCGAATAGCTCATGTATCAACTAGGGCTGTCTGTATCTTCCATGTGAGGCAGGTTATTCTCAAGAGGAGTGGACTCCGCTCCTCACTCACGAGAAAGTGGCTGGTCACCGGGATGCCCAGCCCCATGCTTCATGCAAACTAAATCAAAATAATTGCAAACAAAACTCCCCCTGGGACTCTTGTTAGTTGGAGGCACTCGTTGTTTCGAGCAAGCCATGGATTGATGCTTGTTGGTGGAGCGGGAGTATAAACTTTACCATTATGTTTGGGAACCACCTATTATGTGTGTAGCACGGAAGATATCGCCATCTCTTGGTTGTTATGTTGACAATGAAAGTATACCGCTCAAAATATTATTCGCCTCTATTTCAAAACTGAGCTCTGGCACCTCTACAAATCCCTGCTTCCCTCTGCGAAGGGCCTATCTATTTACTTTCATGTTGAGTCATCATC
Source organism: Triticum aestivum (assembly GCF_018294505.1). Classification (NCBI taxonomy): domain Eukaryota; kingdom Viridiplantae; phylum Streptophyta; class Magnoliopsida; order Poales; family Poaceae; genus Triticum; species Triticum aestivum. Next base: position 692,750,122 of record NC_057812.1, read on the forward strand.
CTCTTATTAAAAAGCACCAGTTGGAGAGCACCGCTGTCATTTTCATTCATTACTATTAGTTTACATTGAGTATGACTTGACTGGATCTCTTTTACCATGAATTACAATGTCTAGTCAGTCCTTGATCTTTAAAGGTGCTCTGCATTTATGTTTTGCGGTCTCAGAAAGGGCTAGCGAGATATCATCTTGTTATATCATATTATGATTGTTTTGAGGAAGTGTTCTCATCTGAGATTCATTATTATTGCTCACTACTTGATTATGCCATTGATATGAGTAAACATGAGACCTATGCGTTATTGTGAATATGGTTAGTTCATAATCTTTGCTAAAAACTTGAATGTTGGCTTTACATATTTACAACAACAAGAGCAAACAGAGTTTGTAAAAGTTTTTCTTTATCACTTTTAGTTTGTCAACTGAATTGCTTGAGGACAAGCAAAGGATTAAGCTTGGGGGAGTTGATACGTCTCCATCGTATCTACTTTTCCAAACACTTTTGCCCTTGTTTTGGACTCTAACTTGCATGATTTGAATGGAACTAACCCGGACTGACGCTGTTTTCAATAGAATTGCCATGGTGTTATTTATGTGCAGAAACAAAAGTTCTCGGAATGACCTGAAACTTCATGGAACATCTTTTCAGAAATAATAAAAAATCCTTGCAAAAGATGAAGACCAGGGGGCCCACACCCTAGCCACGAGGGTGGGGGCGCGCCTGCCCCCCTAGGGCGCGCCCCCTACCTCGTGGGCCCCCTAGAGCTCCTCCGACCTCGACTCCAACTCTATATATTTGCTTTCAGGGAGAAAAAAATCAGGGAGAAGGATTCATCGCATTTTACGATACAGAGCCGCCGCCAAGCCCTAACCCCTCTCGGGAGGGTTGATCTGGAGTCCATTCGGGGCTTCAGGGAGGGGAATATGTCGCCATCGTCATCATCAACCATTCTCCATCACCAATTTCATGATGCTCACCATCGTGCGTGAGTAATCCCATCGTAGCACTACTAGGGAAAACCTTATACACAGAAATTTAGCAACAGCGCGGGTTAAAAAAGGGCGCTAGTGCTAGATAGCAGTAGCGGTTCAGAATAAACCGCGCTGCTGATACGATCCTAGCAGTAGCGCGTGTGCCCGTAAAAGCGCTACTACTAATATTCCCATTGCTGGAACGATGGGCTACGCATAGCAGTAGCGGCCTTGCAGGAAGCGCGCTACCGCTAGGGCATGAGTAGCAGCGCGTTTCCTTGTAACAGCGCTACTGCTAATGGAAATAAAATAAAATGAAAAACAAATATAAAAGTAAACGAAAATGAAAGAAACAGAAAAAGGAGAAAGAAAAAAATAAAATGTAAAGCAAAATAAATGAAAAAGCGAAAAAACAGAGAAAGGCTTAGCTATAGCGTGTGTTAGTAAGAGACGATGTAGCTAACGCAGCTGCAGCGCGTTTCCAGGACCCCTGAGGGAGTCCTGGATTAGGGGGTGTTCGGGTAGCCGGACTATACCTTCAGCCGGACTCCTGGACTATGAAGATACAAGATTGAAGACTTCGTCCCGTGTCTGGATGGGACTTTCCTTGGCGTGGAAGGCAAGCTTGGCGATGCGGATATTCAAGATCTCCTACCATTGTAACCGACTCTATGTAACCCTGACCCTATCCGGTGTCTATATAAATCGGAGGGTTGTAGTCCGTAGGCAACCAACTCCATATATAACAATCATACCATAGGCTAGCGTCTAGGGTTTAGCCTCCTTGATCTCGTGGTAGATCTATTCTTGTACTACCCATATCATCAATATTAATCAAGCAGGACGTAGGGTTTTACCTCCATCAAGAGGGCCCGAACCTGGGTAAAACATCGTGTTCCTTGCCTCCTGTTACCATCCGGCCTAGACGCACAGTTCGGGACCCCCTACCCGAGATCCGCCGGTTTTGACACCGACATTGGTGCTTTCATTGAGAGTTCCTCTGTGTCGTCGCCTTTGGGCCCGATGGCTCCTTTGATCATCAACAACGATGCGGTCAAGGGTGAGACTTTGCTCCCCGGACAGATCTTCGTCTTCGGCGGCTTCGCTCTGCGGGCCAATTCGCTCGGCCACCTGGAGCAGATCGAAAGCTACACCCTTGGCCATCAAGTCAGGTTTGGAAGCTTAAACTACACGGCTGACATCCGCGGAGACTTGATCTTCGACGGGCTCGAGCCACGGCCAAGCGCGCAGCACTATCTCGAGGGGCATAATCTAGCTCGGTCCCCGGACAGTGTCCTGGAGGCCGCACACGCATCGGTTCCGACCCCTAACTCGGAGCCTATTGCGTCAATCGAGGATGAGCGGTTGGACGTCACCTCGGGGGCTGCGATCCCGAAAGCGATCGAGCCGAACGCTAGCCCCGCACTCTGCACGACCCGTGACTCCGAGGATCCGGACTCCTCCCCGGACTCCGAACCCCCCGCGCCCCTGCCAATCGAATCCGATTGGGCGCCGATAATGGAGTTCACCATCGCAGACATCTTTCAGCATTTGCCTTTTGGCGACATCCCGAATTCTTTTAAGTCTCTCTCTTTATCAGGAGAGCCCTGGCCGGACTACGGTCAGCGAGGGTGGGATACGGACGATAAGGAAATTCAAAGCCCACCCACCACCCACTTTGTAGCCACTTTCGACGATCTAACCGACATGCTTGACTTCAGCTTCGAAGACATCGACGGCATGGACGACGATGTAGGAGACGAACAGGAACCAGCACCTGTAGGGCGCTGGAAGGCCACCTCGTCGTATGACATATATATGGTGGATACTCCAAAAGATGGAGATGGCGATGGAACAGTGGGGGATGACGCCCCCAAGAAACAGCCAAAGCGCCGGCGTCAGCGGCGCCGCTCTAAATCCCACCAAAGAAAAAACGGTGATTCCGGCACGGGAGATAATACTACCCCGGATAGCGCTGAAGAACACCCACCTCAGCAAGATTCGGCACAGGAAGATGGAAAAGCCAGCCCTCATGAGAGAGCGGCAGACCGAGAGGTCGAGGATGATAACTATACGCCTCCCTCCGAAGACGAGGCAAGCCTCGATGACGACGAATTTGTCATACCATCAGACCCCGCCAAACAAGAGCGTTTTAAACGCAGGCTTTTAGCCACGGCAAGCAGCCTCAAGAAAAAGCAGCAACAGCTTAGAGCTGCCCAAGATTTGCTAGCTGACAGATGGACTAAAGTCCTTGCTGCCGAAGAGTATGAACTCGAACGCCCCTCCAAGAGTTACCCGAAGCGCAGGCCGCTACCCCGATCAGAAGAGGAAGCACCTACATCACCAGCGCATGACATGGCAGACCGGCCACCTCGCGGCCGCGATAGAGAGGCCTCTCGGCCCTCCACCCAAGCCATGCCCCGACGCCGCTCAACTAAGGCACGGGAAAATGCGCCCGACCTGCGAGACATACTGGAGGATAAGGCAAGACAAACAAGATCGATCTACGGATCGCGCAGGCGCCCTACGGCATGTGACAATGATCGTCACTCCGGATACAACAAATCCGGCCGGGCCGAACACAACAGACATAGCTCTTTCGAGCTGCGTCATGATATAGCTCAGTACAGAGGCGCCGCACACCCGCTATGCTTCATGAATGAAGTAATGGATCATAAAATACCAGAGGGTTTCAAACCCGTAAACATCGAATCATACAATGGCACAACAGATCCGGCGGTATGGATCGAGGATTATCTCCTTCACATCCACATGGCACGCGGCGATGATCTACACGCCATCAAATACCTCCCGCTCAAACTTAAAGGACCGGCCCGGCATTGGCTTAACAGCTTGCCAGCAGACTCAATCGGTTCTTGGGAGGACCTGGAAGCCACATTACTCGATAACTTCCAGGGCACTTACGTGCGACCGCCGGATGCCGACGACTTAAGCCACATAATTCAGCAGCCAGAGGAATCGGCCAGACAATTCTGGACACGGTTCCTAACAAAGAAAAACTAGATAGTCGACTGTCCGGACGCAGAGGCCCTAGCAGCCTTCAAGCATAACATCCGCGACAAGTGGCTTGCCCGGCACCTGGGACAGGAAAAGCCGAAATCCATGGCAGCCCTCACGACACTCATGACCCGCTTTTGCGCGGGAGAAGACAGCTGGCTAGCTCGCAGTAACAACTTATCAAAGAACCCTGGTAATTTGGATACCAAGGACAAAAGTGGCAGGACACGTCAGAATAAGCAAAAACGCCGCGTTAACAGCGACAGCAATGAAGACACGGCAGTCAATGCCGGATTCAAAGGCTATAAATCCGGTCAGCGGAAAAAGCCATTCAAAAAGAATACTCAGGGCCCGTCCAGTTTGGACCGAATACTCGATCGCTTGTGCCAGATACATGGAACCCCCGAAAGGCCAGCCAATCACACTAACAGGGATTGTTGGGTGTTCAGGCAGGCAGGCAAGTTAAGGGCCGAAAACAGAGACAAGGGGCTGCACAGCGACGACGAGGAGCCCAAGCCGCCGAACAACAATGGACAGAAGGGCTTTCCCCCACAAGTGCGGATGGTGAACATGATATACGCAACCCACATTCCCAAGCGGGAGCGGAAGCGTGCGCTACGGGACGTATACGCGATGGAGCCAGTCGCCCCAAAGTTCAACCCATGGTCCTCCTGCCCGATCACTTTTGATCGAAGGGACCATCCCACTAGCATCTGTCATGGTGGCTTCACCGCATTGGTTCTCGACCCAATCATCAATGGATTTCATCTCACAAGAGTCCTCATGGACGGCGGCAGTAGCCTGAACCTGCTTTATCAGGATACAGTGCGGAAAATGGGCATAGATCCCTCAAGGATTAAGCCCACAAGAACGACCTTTAAAGGCATTATACCAGGTGTAGAAGCCAACTGTACAGGCTCAGTAACACTTGACGTGGTCTTCGGATCCCCGGACAATTTCCGAAGTGAAGAGTTAATCTTCGATATAGTCTCGTTTCGCAGTGGCTATCACGCCCTGCTCGGACGAACCACATTCGCAAAGTTCAATGCGGTGCCGCACTACGCATATCTCAAGCTCAAGATGCCAGACCCTCGAGGAGTAATTACGGTCAACGGAAACACCAAACGCTCCCTCCGCACGGAGGAGCATACGGCGGCTCTCGCAGCGGAGGTACAAAGTAGCCTTCTCATGCAATTCTCCAGTCTGGCTATTAAAAAGCCAGACACTGCCAAGCACGCCCAGAGTAACCCACAGCAGGACCGCCTGGCACACTCTGAGCAAGCGTAGCAATGCGGCCCCAACCCTAGCTTTCGCAACATAGCGAAACCAGTACCTCACGTACATAACTACGCCCTTGAAATACCATGGGCACAGGGGAAGGGGCACAATAACGACACGCCCAAAATACGGCTTAAAACATACTAGGGGCTGCCGGATTCCTTTTTTTAATTTTTTTTTCTTACTTTCAGGACTCCATACTTCGGACGACCTGTTCGGCAATTCGACTGCCGCACAAACGATGCAAGATCTAGGGAGGCAGACAAGCCATGCCGCATTATGGAACTCCCAGGTGGTCTCTGTTACGAGCGGTATACCTATTTTAAATACAATTCCGCGGCCTGCCCCTGGTCAGGACATACTGAATAGTCCAATATCTTTTGCTTACCGCACTATTTGTATCGTTCGGCTTTGATAAATAGCCTCTCTATAAACAATGCTTAGCTTCTTGTCTATTTTTTGCATTATCTTCTTTTCACATTTATGTTTATTAAATGACATCATGGCACCCGTACACCATGGTACGGCAAACACGCCAGGGGCTTCAGTACCCCTCATAATGGTGTGAGAAGTCTGTACACTTTCACAAGTGCGGCACCCCGAACTTATAGCACTATATGCATCGGCTCCGAATCATGATTTGGGTCAATAGTTGGGTTTGCCCGGCTCCTATGTTTTGGTGCCTTACGTTCCGCTCTATCGGCTAAGGTAGCACTAGGAGAACCACTGCGATTTGCCCCGGTTCAGCTGGGTTAAGCACCTCGGTGGAGAAAGCTAAAACTGACTGTCATGATGAGGCGAGAGACCGGTCGCTGTTCGAGAGGTTTTTCGAGTCCCTAAAGACTTATGCCGCTTCGAGCGAGGAGCTGGCTTTGTCCGGCCAAGGCGTGGATAGCGCCCCGAACTCGGTCTTCCGAACTAGGGGCTTCGCCGAAATTTAAAATTATAGAGTTCTATGGCTAAGTGAGAGTGTTCAAGCATTATAGTCTGATTGCCTGGTTTGTTGTGCTGAGCGCCTCCCTCGAAGGACCCAACTATGGGAAAAAGAGCGCTCAGGTTTATCCCGAACACCCCAGCACTAGTGGCATGGGGGCAGAAGCCGACGATTGGCCATCTCTCAATTTTTTGATAAACGGACGCACAGAAAGTAATATTTTAAATTCAATAAGCATTGCTTAGCGCATATGAACAAGTTTTCAGCGCACAGGATAAACACGAGCGAGTTCATTCAAAAATCACATCCTTGGTACATTCATCCGCCACAAGGCGGGCACCTGCAAGAACATCCTTGTAGTAGTTCTCGGGCTTGCGATGCTCCTTCCCCGGCGGCGGCCCTTCCTTCACAAGTTTCTCACCGTCCAGCTTACCCCAGTGCACCTTTGCACGGGCAAGGGCCCGACGGGCACCTTCGATGCAGACAGAGCGCTTGATGACCTCGAGCCTCGGACAAGCCTCCACCAGCCGCCGCAGCAGCCCGAAATAGCTCCCAGGAAGGGCCTCTCCGGGCCACAGCCGAACTATGAAGCCCTTCATGGCCTGTTCGGCCGCCTTGTGGAGCTCGACCAGCTGTTTCAGGTGGTCGCTCAAAGGCACAGGGTGTCCGGCCTCAAAATACTGAGACCAGAACACCTTCTTCGTCGAGCTGCCCTCTTCAGCTCGGTAGAATGTGGCGGCGTCGGATACGCTGCGGGGAAGATCTGCGAATGCCCCTGGAGAGCTCCGGATTCGGGTAAGTAACAAGTAGTTTACTTTTATATTTCTACTTTGCATGAAGAATGACTTACCCGCTGCTATCTTCCTCATCTCCTCCAACTCTTGGAGGGCCTTTTGGGCTTCGGCCTTGGCAAACTTGGTAGTCTCAAGGGCCGTCGCGAGCTCGGATGCTTGCGCCTTTGACTCAAGCTCAAAACTCTCATGTTTATTCATGAGAGCCTGAAGCTCTTGCTGCACCTCGCCGACCTGAGCCCCAAGTCTGTCTCGCTCGGTGCGCTCCGCGGCCGTTTTCTTTTCGGCCTCAGACAGCGCCTGCTTAAGGGTCGCCACCTCAGTCGTGGCCCCTACAATAAGCAGTACAATCCTGTTATTTTTTTGCAATCACGCCTTTTTATAGGCACTTTTTCTGCAAGGTATTTCTTACCTTCTCTCTCCTCGAGCCGCTGCTTGGCAAGGCCGAGCTCTCGCTCGGACCGCTCGAGGTCCTGCTTCAGGACACCCACCTCCGCAGTCAGTGCGGGGGTGGATAGCAGCGAAGCCTGCATACGCATATTGACTCTTTTTTGTTAGACTCCTGCGATATTTAATAGATCCTCTATTCGGCTTTTCTTGCCGAACGCCAAACAGAGCATCAGGGGCTACTGTCTATGCGGTAATATTTTTACATATTTTTACTTACCTCGAAGCGTGTTAGAAGGCTAGCGCAAGCTTCAGTCAGTCCGCTCTTGGTGGACTGAACCTTCTGGATCACCATACTCATAATAGTACGGTGCCCCTCGTCGATGGAGGCGCCGTCAAGCACCTCCAGCAGATTGTCCGGCACCCGCGGTTGGACGGAGGCCGCCGGCTTAGAAGGCTTGCTCCTCTTGGAAGGAGTTCGCCTACCGTGGTCCGGAACTGTGGAAGATTCCAGCGCGATGTCCGGCACAAAGCCGGACTTGGAGCCCTGGGGGGCCTTATCCCCTTCACTCCTGGAGTCCGGGAGGTTGCCTTGCGGCTCCTCCGGGACCACCTCCTCCTGCCCCGGAGCTTGTCACGATGCCACTTCGGCGCCGTCTGCAGTGCGGGGGGGAGACAACGGGCGGAACTGAGTTCACGTCCGATGAGTCCAGGGAGCCGCCCGACGATTCGTCGAATTCGGCCCGGGGCGGACTGCATAATTACATTCGACATTAGGGAAAGTTGTGCAACAAAGGAACATCATGAGTTATTCTGATATCCGAACTTACCATTTCACCGGACGCTTGGCCCTGTTTGGCCACTCCTCTCCGCCCTCTTTGGCGTCGGGGGAGTAGTCCAGCGGAGGGGTCTTCCTTTTCCTAGACCCCTCGGCCTCCCCCGTTGGGGCGGCCTTCCTCTTCTCTCCTCCCTCCGCTGGGGGGGGGGAGTTTTCTTCTTCCTCCTCCTCGTTTTCACGGGAAGAGGGTGTCTCGGACTCGTCGGATGACGAGTCCGACACCACCACGTTGCGGGCACTCTTTTGAGTCCCCGTGGTCTTCTTCTTCTCGGCCTTCTTCTCCGGCACCACATAAGGCGCCGGAACCAACAGCTTCACTAGTAGAACTGGGGCTGGGTCTTCAGGCAGCGGAGCCGGACAGTTAATCGGTCCGGATATCGCTCGCCAAGCCTGTGAAAGGTAAGGGAGTTTAGATCTTGCATAGAGTCAAACTATGAAAAAAGCTTAACATCCTGTAAAAGGTGAAGATAGCTTACCTCGCTAGCGTGACGCTGCGAGCTGTATCCGCAGTCCTCGGAAGCGGATGCAGGAGCCTCGGCGCCCTTGAATAGCACCTTCCAGGCATCTTTGTACGTCGTGTCGAAGAGACTGCTAAGGGTTTGGTGCTGCGCCGGGTCGAACTCCCACAGATTAAAATCCCGTTGTTGGCACGGGAGGATCCGGCGGACGAGCATAACCTGGATTACATTAACAAGCCGGATTGGCTTGTTCACCAGGGACTGGATGCATGTTTGCAATCCGGTCACCTCTTTTTCGTCACCCCACGACAGGCCCGTCTCTTTCCAGGACATAAGCCGCGTGGGGGGTCCGGATCGGAACTCGGGGGCTGCGATCCAGTTCGGATCGCGTGGCTCGGTGATGTAAAACCACCCGGATTGCCACCCCTTTAGGGTCTCCACAAAAGAGCCCTCGAACCATAGGACGTTGGCCATCTTGCCCGCCATGGCGCCTCCACACTCCGCCTGGCTGCTGCGCACCACCTTGGGCTTGACGTTGAAGGTCTTGAGCCAGAGGCCGAAATGGGGGCGGACGCGGAGGAAAGCCTCGCACACGACGATAAACGGCGAGATGTTAAGGATGAAGTTCGGTGCCAGATCGTGGAAATCCAGGCCGTAGTAGAACATGAGCCCCGGGACAAATGGGTGGAGTGGAAAACCTAGTCCGCGGAGGAAGTGGGGGAGAAATACTACCCTCTCATGGGGCCTTGGGGTGGGGAGAAGCTGCCCCTCTTCGTGAAGCCAGTGCGCGATGTCCTTGGACAGGTATCCGGCCTTCCTTAGTTTCTTGACTTTGCCCTCCGTGACGGAGGAGACCATACACTTGCCTCCCGCTCCGGACATTGCTGGAGAAGGTTGAGGTGGGAAGTGCGGGCTTGGGCACTGGAGCTCAGGTGCGCAGGAGATGGATAGGCAAAGGAAGAAGAAGGCATAGGTAAAAAGGTGGATCCTTATCCCCTTATATGGGCGGATGCGGTTGTGCGTCCCCACCAGCCTACTAAAACTTGCTTGCCTCCCAAGCGCCGTGATAAATGGCGTGGTTGGGTTACCCACGTCCGTATTGATGAGAATCCCGTGAAGGGGGTACACGATCTCTGCTTTGACAAGACGTGCCAAGGAAACCGCCTCACAAAACATGCTGAGGTGGAAAAGCAAAAATGATTCGAGTAAAGGACTTGGCCGTAGTGTGATGACGCACTGCGGAATACGTCAGCAGATTTGATTTGTGTTTATATCATTCTCTCTATGGCAATATGTGGAAGCTTATTTTGCAGAGCCGGACACTACTCTTGGTGTTTACAATCTTCTATGAAGGACTTGGAGGAGGAACCCGCCTTGCAATGTTGAAGACAATTTGTGCGCCGGACTCGTCGTCATTGAAGCATGGTTTAGGGGCTACTGAGGGAGTCCTGGATTAGGGGGTGTTCGGGTAGCCAGACTATACCTTCAGCCGGACTCCTGGACTATGAAGATACAAGATTGAAGACTTCGTCCCGTGTCCGGATGGGACTTTCCTTGGCGTGGAAGGCAAGCTTGGCGATGCGGATATTCAAGATCTCCTACCATTGTAACCGACTCTATGTGACCCTAACCCTATCCGGTGTCCATATAAACCGGAGGGTTGTAGTCCGTAGGCAATCAACTCCATATACAACAATCATACCATAGGCTAGCTTCTAGGGTTTAACCTCCTTGATCTCGTGGTAGATCTACTCTTGTACTACCCATATCATCAATATTAATCAAGCAGGACGTAGGGTTTTACCTCCATCAAGAGGGCCCGAACCTGGGTAAAACATCGTGTTCCCTGCCTCCTGTTACCATCCGGCCTAGATGCACAGTTCGGGACCCCCTACCCGAGATACGCCAGTTTTGACACCGACAACCCCCGCTATACAAACAGAAAAGGAAATAAAAAAGAGAGGAAATTACATATGTATAGCAGTAGCATGTTTTGGAAAAAGCGCTATAGCTATCTTAGCTATAGCGCGTTCTGCGAAACATGCTACCCCTAGTTTTGACTTAACCAAAAAAACGTTCTCCCCCCCCCTCCCCGGGCCACCACTTGCCCCCCAAATTTCTCGACCCACCCCGCCGCCATCTCCCCAATTCGCCATCGCCCCACTTCGCCGCCGTCTCCTGCCGACGTCGACGCCCCCGGAGCCACCAGAGTCGTGCGCCGTCGACGCCACTGGAGCCGCCCCCAACGCCACGGAGCCGCGCGGCCTCCTCAACGCCACCGGAGCCGCCGTCGACGCCACCGGATCCTCCCTCGCCGTCATCGGAGACGCCCCTGCCTCCCTCGCCGTCACTGCCTCCCTCGCCACCACCGGAGCTATCCTCTGTAAGCCCCCACCCCTCCTCTCTCTCATGCATAGGTTAGCTAGTTTAATTATGTTAATTATCTAGGTTAGGGCAAAAAATTAGTTAGGGCTTTGACAGAGAAGTAGTTAGGTTAACTAGTTTAATTAGGTTAATTACCTAGGTTAGTGCAAAAATTTAGTTAGGGCTTTGACAGAGAACTAGTTAGGTTAACTAGTTTAATTAGGTTAATTATAGAGGTTATTTAGGCAAGTTTTATTTTAAAGATGATCCCTTCCTAGACTTTTATTGTTGATTATATCTTTTCATTGAAGTGGTCATGTTGTTTGTGCCCAAGTGGCTTTGTTGTTTGAATGAAGCTGAGTGGCATATATATGTTTGACCGGAATGTTGATTCATTTCCGTTCTGGCAAATTTCAGGTTCTCGATTTATCCACTTTTTAGCAAAGGTCATGCCGAAATTTTCCGTGAATTTCGGCATGACTTGTGCTACAAACTAGGACATATCGAGTGCCCGGGATTTGCCGCACCAGGAAGGAGTCAACGTTCCTACAAAACATAGGCCTTTTGTATGTCATTATTCATTTTATTAGGTCTAGAATTAATTTACTAGATTTAATCGTAGGAAACATGGCTAGCAACGATGAAGGATAGGGTTCTGGTGATTGCGACGAAGTCTACTGGGCGGCAGACGAATTTTTTAGCCTTGCTGACGATCAACTGGTGGCATCGGGGACTGAGACTGACACGCAGACCGGTGCTAAGACTGAGACCGGCGCTGAGACTCAGACCGACATCAGGACCGGCGCCGAGACTGAGACCGGTGCTGAGACTGAGACCGGCGCCGAGACTCAGACCGGCATCGAGATCGGTGCTGAGACTGAGACCGGCGCTGCCTCGGGGAGCGGAGCCGGTGTAGAATAGAAAGCAAAGAGGCAACGGCTTCCTAACAAACTCAAGACTACTAGACTGGTGGTCACAGAGGTGGACGACAGCAATTTTGAGCCAAAGGCGCCCGAGGAAGCGCGTCGATGCTACGGCAATCAAATAGGCTGCATCGTAAGGAGAACCGCCACCATCAATGATGAGAAACTAATGAAGATAGAAAATATGAGGAGCTCCCTCCTAAAGAAGTTTCACCAGATATTCTTGTTCCCGGGCCGGAATGAGAAGGATTATGAAGATCCAGATGAGGACCCAGCAATGAAGAAGATAAACAAACACGCCATGACCAAGTTTAGCAACACGTTGGCCGCCTGGAAAAATCGAGTGCAAGCAAAGATCATCGACAAGAAGGAACCCTACTCCAAGATTGTAAAGGATAATCCGACAATCATGGAATAGCAGTTTCAAATAATCAACGAGGCTTGCGAGGCCGAAGCTGCCAAAAAAAGTCTCAGTACATGAAGGGGCTTCAAGAGAGGAACATTGGGAGCCACCACCTCGGAAGCTGTGGTTACGGTGGAAAGATGTCCAAATGGGCCAAGGAGGACACGGAAGCCGCGAGTCTTGGCATCCCAGACCCCTTGGCGGATTTCACCGTCCCGCAGGAGCATGACGTCCTCAGGGCCCGGCACCGTTGGGACCCAGTGAACAAGGTTAACGAGACAACACCGGTCATTACGGAGTTCATGAGACTGCTGGTAATTTTAGTTTCTGATCAATTCGACTGCACACGTTAGTCATATTTGTAAATGATCCTTGTGCCTTTTGCAGAGAGAGCAGCACCGGATTGCGGCCGAAAGCGACTCGCCGTCTGAGGCATTGGCGAGGCCCAAGTGGGACACTCCATTCAACCGGGTGTTGAACATATTGAAACGACAACCGGTGGATACTCGACCGTCGTATGGACGCGTGCACGGTGTTGGAGACGACGCCACGTGGAAGAAGTACTACCGTGAGATCACGGAGGAGAGAAAGGAAAGACGAAGGTTAACTGAATAAAACATCGACAAGAAGGTTGAGATTGCGGTTGAGAAGAAACCATCTCAAACAGTCGCAACAGCGGTAGCTGCCGCAAAACAGGTGGTTGCAGATTTGTCTACTTCCTTGGTGACGGGCGTTATCACTTGGACAAGGCAAAATCCAGAAAAAAAATGCAGAGGACTTTCCCCTTGCCGACTTCTTGGGGAGCAGCTCGACTAGCATTGCACCAGCACCTGCTCCCGCACCGGCTCCCGCACCTGCTCCCCCACCTGCTCCCGCACCTACTCCCGCACTGGACGTGCTCGATGGTGCTTCATCTTTGGCTGAGCTCGACGCCCTCACGGTATCTGGCACACCGGCCCCCTTCAATATAAATGTATAATCTCCCGTTTTCATTGCCTTTCGGATGTCTCACGTCGCAGACTTTTCTTTGCAGGCCGACGAAACCCCGTGCACCATATTGTACACCATCGGCGACTAGAAGGTGGACGTGGGTAAGGCGACGATAATGAAGCCGAAGGAACCATTGTTCCACAGCCGGCCGACCCCCCCGAACGTCTTCAAGGTTTCTGTGGCCAGTGTCAAACCGGGCCACGAGAATTTGCCTCCTCCAATACTAGCGGGGGATGACGACGAGACACCGCGGCGGCTTGGTGATTGTTGCAATGGGTGGGTGCTGTTGTGGCCAAAGAGTCTGCTTCGTCTGGAGGCGGCCGGGAGCACACCCACGAGTGCCAGATTAGTGTTGGGTGTCGTGTTGGGTGATAGCGGACGGGGTAAGGAGGAGGCTCCATTAGTCGCTGATGACGTCGCCATGGATGAGGATGAGGACAACCATGGCGCTGAACAGTATGTCTATACTGGCGCCTCCTCAAGGTTTGAGCGTCATGAGTCGGTGCCTGAATTGCCGTCGCAACGTATTATGGACGACCTTCCGGTAGTAAATAAGTCTAGGAAGAGAGCGAGGAAAGGCAAAAAAGCTAATTCTATGATCCAGCCGCCTCAGCAGCCTCGGCTTCAGGACCGTATAGATATCCCTGATGCGGATAAATGACATATCCCAAATTCGGCGATCTAAGGAGACTTCATGACGATGTGTTGTGGGTAGAGAAAGGCCTCATCGCCTCGAAAGATCCAGGATACCCACTCTACGTGGTTAACATTCCACGGAAATGTCGTACGTCGACAGCTTCCCCGTGGATAAGTTCTTCCTCCGATTCGATTACATATTCGACATGTTTCATGTGAAGAAGCTGGATTTTACGTTTGTCCGCCTTTATGCCTTGCACATGAACTACATCATCGGGGTTGAGCAGATATCTAATGTCTGTGTCGCTGACCCGTACTACATGCACGAGGGCTTCTTGGGAGTCTGCGCAAAGCACCGTGAATACGCGAAGGATTACATTGTCACTTTCATGCTCGCCAATAAGGACAAGGAGGCGATTCTCGTGCCTTATCATCCTGTGTAAGTCATCCGCGCTACTATCCTTCCTTCGATTTCAATCTTTCATTTGCACGGTGGAGGCTAATTAATTTGAGGTGTACTTATTTTGCGCAGCGGCGGGCGCGCCGTCCTCATCATCCTCTACCCCCGATTCTCCCACGCTCTTTACCTGGACTCGCTGAAGAACATTCACAAAAAGGATTACACCCACATCAAGGATTTTCTCGACAGTGCTATGTTTTACTACCAAGCAAGGGGTGGAGAGGTCAGGGACAAGAAGACAAGGGGTGGCAGGGCCGCCTTCGGCCGTAAGACCGACTTCTGCTGCATCCAGTAATCGAACGATTCTCTTAATGATGGATTCTATGTCCTACACCACATGCTGGAGTACAGACGGGATCACCAGAACCTTCGCATGTCACCTACATCCGGTGATGCCAATAATCTGCAATGGGCAAAGGACATAGGAGATATCGAGGATCATCGAGTTCGAGCTGAGTTCTATAACATCCAATGCGAACTTTCCCAAATCATCATGAAGGAGGTCGTCGGAAAAATATGGATCTTCTACGTAGAAGGACAAATTGTAGCGACCATACCTCAAACAGTCTGATCTCTGTGCTTCGGTGTCATCCTTGGATCAGTAATGCTGACACCACATAGTACTCGAAGGATTTATAACAGAGTAGCAATCACACACTTATTACATCGAGTGTCTCAAAAGAGAACTTATTACAATAAATATGGCTTAAGGCCATCTAATAACGATAACAGCGGAAGGCTTGGAAGATAAGTGAGTCCATCAACTCCAACGGCATCACTGAGTATAGAACCACGACCTAAAAACTCCTTAATCATCATCTGAAAAGTCTGCAACATTAACGTTGCAGCCCGAAAACGGGTCAGCACATGGAATATGCTGGCAAGGTAACACATAGAGAGTAATGGAATGAAACAGCTATACTATATGCATATTTGGCTGGTGGAAAGCTCTATGGTTACTGTTTTGCGTCAAGCCAATTTTTCCCTACTTCAAAGGAATAAAATTTAATTACTATCATGGTGGTTGTAAAACATTGAGAATGGTTGACAACATTCTCAATCCCAATTAAGCATCATCATTAAACATAACCCAACAAAATTAATTTAGAGTAACATGTTGAGATTCACATGAAAATCCAAGTACTAGATACTCAAAACGTCCATAACCGGGGACACGGCTAACCATGATTAGTTTATTACACTCTGCAGAGGTTTGCGCACTTTTCCCCACAAGACTCGATCGCCTCCGTTTGGTTTCTCGCACTACATGGTGTTTGAGAAGACGGATGACCGAGACATAGTCTTTCAGAAGCGCTAGCACCTTACGATCGGGTAGACCGTACCACCTACATCCCCTACATCTGCTAGTCTACCACTGTAAGAGTTCGCGTGACTTAGTCACCTATGCTAGAGCCCATAATAGCTTGTGGCTGCACACGGAAGTTTCTAGTATGAATAGACTCATGATCCCTTTGAGCCTAGGTGGCAGTCCAAAAGAAAACAGGCAAGTCCTGGAATACCCAGGTGCCTCAATCCAACCAGATGTGTGTTTAAGTTGCCACCTTAGATAAACCATTAATTAACAATCTCACATCTGTCATGGATATCACTCACCCAATCCACGTCTACTAGCATAGCATGGCATAATAAGCAAACGTAGAAGTAACTCCCAAAGGTTTGATAATAAACAGGTAATAGGTACTACCTCATCTACTTCCCATCCCACAATTTAATTAGATCCTAATCATGCAATATGTGAGGATTGATCTAATTCAATAAAACTGGGTAGTAGAAAGGTATGATCAAAGTGTTACTTGCCTTGCTGATGATCTGCGAAACCTAACGATTCGAAGTAACAGGCGGCGCACTCTGGGTATTCTATCGCAGACAAACAAACAAGCATACAATAAGTACTCATCTAATGCACAGGTAAAACTCAAATAAGAGATCTAACCAGAAGGTTCAACTTAAGAACTCCGGTTGGCAAAAAGAATCAAATCGAACGAAGGAACGAAAGTCAAACGGCGAAAAAAATCAACTTTGTTCTAGTAATCTGGATCTAGGGAAAATTTTACAGTCACAAAATCTTGTTTAAGTTCGTTAAATGGATAGAGGGTTTTGAGACGAATCCCTAGGCGCTTGAATCGCCTGATTCCGATAAACGAGCGAAAAGTTAAACTAAAACGAAAATCGGATCACGAATCGCGATCAGAAAAATCGCGGATTTAATCCGAGAAAAAGAAAAACGACGAACGCCAATTTTTTTTAATTTTTTTCTCTTTTCTCTGTTTTTCGGCGCGGAAAACAAGGCGCGACGAACCTCGGGTGGTGGGATCGTCGGCGGCGGCGGCTCCGGCGGCGCGCGCGGATTGAGGCGGGGCTGATGGGCTGGGGCGGCTCGGGGCGGCGCTATTTAAAGGCTGCCCCCGGGCGGTGTCCCACTCGGGTATGGAAGAAAAATAAAAATTCGTTTTTCACGGGCTTTTATTATTCCGTGAAAAATAAAAATTCTATTTAGAAGTTCGTTTTTTTATTATTCCGCTCGGAAGAAAAATAAAAAGAAATACTAAACGGACTCCAAAAATTCCGAAATAAATTTTCACGGGCTTCTAAAATCAAGTCGCACAAGGTGAACATTTATTTGGGCCCTAAATGCAATTTTGAAAACGCACATTTTTCCTAAATTCAAATAAAACACCGAAAAACTCTGAAATAAAATCTTATTTGATTTTTTTATTAAATCCTCAATATTTCTTTATTTTGAGAAAGTTATTTTATTCCCTCTATCATATTTTTGTAATAGAAATAATTGGTGATAAAATAAATAAAATGAAATGATCCTATTCTCAAAATTTGAGAAAACTCAAATATGAAAATAACGAAATCCCCAACTCTCTCCGTGGGTCATTGAGTTGCGTAGAATTTCTAGGATCAACCAAAATGCAAAATAAAATATGATATGCATGATGCTCTAATGTATAACATTCCAAATTGAAAATTTGGGATGTTAGAAACCTACCCCCCTTAAGATGAATCTCGCCCTCAAGATTCGGGTTGGCTAGAAAATAGGTGAGGGTGGTCTTTGAGAAAATCTTCCTCTCGCTCCCAGGTGGCTTCATCCTCTGTGTGGTGGCTCCACTGAACTTTGCAAAACTTAATAACCTTGCTGCGAGTAACTCGGCTGGCAAACTCGAGAATCTTAATTCGTTGCTCCTCGTAGGTCAAATCATTATCCAACCTAATAGTTTCCAAAGGCAATGTATCTCTCAATGGTATGTCAGCCATCTCCGCGTGACATTTCTTTCACTGAGAAACGTGGAACACATCATGAACTCCTGACAATCCTTCGGGCAATTCAAACTTGTAGGCCACTTCTCCCATACGCTCCAAAACTCGATATGGTCCTACAAATCGTGGTGCTAACTTCCCTTTAACTCCAAAACGCTTTGTTCCCCGAAGTGGAGATACTCGAAGATAAGCTCTATCTCCGACTTCGTGAACTGTCTCCTTGCGTTTAGAATCTGCATAACTTTTCTGTCTGGACTGGGCTACCTTGAGCCTATCGCGAATCAGCTTCACCTTCTGTTCAGACTCCTTAATCAAGTCAGGTCCAAACAACTGGCAGTCTCCAACTTCGTCCCATGACAACGGTGTCCTGCACCTCCTTCCGTACAAAGGTTCGAAAGGGGCCATCTTTAAACTGGTTTGATAACTGTTGTTGTAAGAGAACTCTGCATATGGCAAATTATCATCCCAACTAGATCCATAATCTAGCGCACAAGCTCTCAGCATATCCTCCAAAATCTGATTGACTCTCTCGGTCTGTCCATCTGTCTGTGGATGAAAAGTTGTACTGAATTCTAGCCTGGTTCACAAAGTTTCGTGCAACTCCTTCCAGAACTTTGAGGTAAACTGGGTTCCTCTATCTGATATGATACTCCTTGGAACTCCATGCAAACATACGATCCTGGTCATGTATATCTTTGCCAACTTAGCACTGGTATAAGTGGTCTTTACTGGGATGAAATGAGCTACTTTCGTTAATCGATCAACTACAACCCAAATCGAGTCATAGCCTAAACGAGTCCTGGGTAATCCCGTGATAAAATCCATGCCTAACTTATCCCACTTCCATTCGGGTATCGGCAAGGGTTGTAACAATCCTGCTAGCTTCTGATGCTCTGCCTTTACTCTCTGACATACATCACAAACTGCTACATACTCCGCTATATCCTTCTTCATTCCGGTCCACCAGAAAATATCATTCAAATCCAGATACATCTTGGTATTTCCTGGGTGAATTGAATACGGTGAGTCGTGTGCCTCTTGCAGAATCAACTTCCTGATCTTCGGGTCATTGGGCACGTAAACGCGGTCTTCAAACCATAGGGTGTCGTGCTCATCCTCACGAAATCCTTTAGCTTTTCCTTTGCTCAGTTTCTCCTTTATAGCGGCAATCTCATTGTCAGCTTTCTGAGCTTCTCTGATTTTATCCATCATAGTTGACTGAATCTCCAATGCTGCTACATAACCTCTCGGAACTATTTCCAAACATAGTTCACGAAGATTTTCTGCTAACTCCCTTGGTTTTCCTCCCGTCATTAATGTATTGACATGGCTCTTGCGGCTTAATGCGTCTGCTACTACATTAGCCTTTCCAGGGTGATAATGAAATTTCATATCATAATCCTTGATAAGCTCCAACCATCTCCTTTGTCTGAGATTTAACTCCTTCTAGGTGAAAATGTACTTCAAACTCTTATGATCCATGTACACCTCACAATGATTTCCAATGAGAAAATGTCTCCATGTCTTCAATGCATGCACTACGGCTGCTAACTCCAAATCATGCGTGGCATAATTCAACTCATGAGGCTTTAGTTGTCTTGAGGCATATGAAACAACTCTCCCTTCCTGCATAAGCACTGCTCCAAGTCCTCGACGTGAAGCGTCATAATACACCTCATAATCCTTGGTCTGGTCTGGCAAAATCAACACTGGTGAGGTAACCAAACGTTTCTTCAATTCCTGGAAACTAGCCTCACATTCCTCTGTCCATCTGAACTGTTGGGGAATGTTGCAGAAAATTAAAATTTTTCCTACGGTTTTACCAAGATCCATCTATGAGTTCATCTAAGCAACGAGTCAAGGGAAGAGTTTGCATCTACATACCACTTGTAGATAGAGTGCGGAAGCGTTCAAGGGGATGGTGATGATGGAGTCGTACTCGTCGTGATTCGGATCACCGATGACCAAGTGCTGAACGGACAGCACCTCCGCGTTCAACACACGTACGGGACGGACGACGTCTCCTCCGTCTTGATCCAGCAAGGAGGAAGGAGAGGTTGAGGAAGGCAGCTCCAACGGCAGCATGACGGCGTGGTGTAGTTGGTGCAGCAGTACTCCGACAGGGCTTCGCCAAGCACGTACGGAGGAGGAGAGGTGTTGGGGAGGGGAGGGGCTGCGCCTTGAGTTGTGGTGTTGCAGCCCTCCCCTCACCCCTCTATATATAGGAGGAGAGGGGCAAGGGGGCCGGCCCTCTAGGGGAAACCCTAGA
The DNA here is from genome assembly GCF_018294505.1 of Triticum aestivum. Taxonomy (NCBI): domain Eukaryota; kingdom Viridiplantae; phylum Streptophyta; class Magnoliopsida; order Poales; family Poaceae; genus Triticum; species Triticum aestivum. The sequence continues at coordinate 692,770,128 of NC_057812.1, forward strand.
GGGGGGCGGCGGCCAAAGGGTGGGGGGCTTGCCCCCCAAGCAAGGGGGTGCGCCCCCTTTAGGGTTTCCCCCCCCCCCCAACCCTAGGCGCATGGGCCCAAAGGAGGGGCGCGCCAAGCCCACTAGGGGCTGGCTGCTATCCCTACGCAGCCCAAGTGGCACCCCGGGAGGGGTGGTCCCTCCCGTTGGACCCCCGGAACCTTTCCGGTGGTCCCGGTACAATACCGGTATGACCCCGAAACTTTTCGGTGCCCATTTAACAACTTCCCATATATAAAACTTTACCTCCGGACCATTCCGGGACTCCTCGTGACGTCCGGGATCTCATCCGGGACTCTGAACAACATTCGGTAATCACATACTTGTCTTCCTGATAACCCTAGCGTCACCGTACCTTAAGTGTGTAGACCCTACGGGTTCGGGAGACATGCAGACATGACCGAGACTCTCCGGTCAATAACCAACAGCGGGATCTGGATACCCATGTTGGCTCCCACATGCTCCTCGATGATGTCATCGGATGAACCACGATGTCGAGGATTCGATCAAACCCCGTATACAATTCCCTTTGTCAATCGGTACGTTACTTGCCCGAGACTCGATCGTCGGTATCCCAATACCTCGTTCAGTCTCGTTACCGGCAAGTCACTTTACTCGTACCGCAATGCATGATCCCGTGACCAAACACTTGGTCACCTTGAGCTCATTATGATGATGCATTACCGAGTGGGCCCAGAGATACCTCTCCGTCATACGGAGTGGCAAATCCCAGTCTCGATCCATGTCAACCCAACAGACACTTTCGGAGATACCTATAATGCATCTTTATAGTCACCCAGTTACGTTGTGACGTTTGGTACACCCAAAGCACTCCTACGGTGTCCGGGAGTTACACGATCTCATGGTCTAAGGAAGAGATACTTAACATTGGAAAAGCTCTAGCAAACGAACTAACCGACCTTTGTGCTATGCTTAGTATTGGGTCTTGTCCATCACATCATTCTCCTAATGATGTGATCCCGTTATCAACGACATCCAATGTCCATAGTCAGGAAACCATGACTATCTGTTGATCACAACGAGCTAGTCAACTAGAGGCTCACTAGGGACATATTGTGGTCTATGTATTCACACGTGTATTACGATTTCCGGATAATACAGTTATAGCATGAATAAAAGACTATTATCATGAACAAAGAAATATAATAATAACACTTTTATTATTGCCTCTAGGGCATATTTCCAACAGTCTCCCACTTGCACTAGAGTCAATAATCCAGTTACATTGTGATGAATCGAACACCCATAGAGTTCTGGTGTTGATCATGTTTCGCTCGCGAGAGAGGTTTAGTCAACGGATCTGCGACATTCAGATCCGTATGTACTTTGCAAATTTCTATGTCTCCATCTTGAACATTCTCATGGATGGAGTTGAAACGACGCTTGATGTGCCTGGTCTTCTTGTGAAATCTGGGCTCCTTCGCAAGGGCAATAGCTCCAGTATTGTCACAGAAAAGTTTGATCGGCCCCGACGCATTGGGTATGACTCCTAGGTCGGTGATGAACTCCTTCACCCAAATAGCTTCATGCGCTGCCTCCGAGGCTGCCATGTACTCCGCTTCACATGTAGATCCCGCCACGACGCTCTGCTTGCAGCTGCACCAGCTTACTGCTCCACCATTCAACATATACACGTATCCGGTTTGTGACTTAGAGTCATCCAGATCTGTGTCGAAGCTAGCGTCGACGTAACCCTTTACGACGAGCTCTTCGTCACCTCCATAAACGAGAAACATGTCCTTCGTCCTTTTCAGGTACTTTAGGATATTCTTGACCGCTGTCCAGTGTTCCTTGCCGGGATTACTTTGGTATCTTCCTACCAAACTTACGGCAAGGTTTACATCAGGTCTGGTACACAGCATGGCATACATAATAGATCCTATGGCTGAAGCATAGGGGATGACACTCATCTCTTCTTTATCTTTTACCGTGGTCGGGCATTGAGCCGAGCTCAATCTCACACCTTGCAATACAGGCAAGAACCCCTTCTTAGACTGATCCATTTTGAACTTCTTCAAAATCTTATCAAGGTATGTGCTTTGTGAAAGACCTATGAGGCGTCTCGATCTATTTCTACAGATCTTGATGCCTAATATATAAGCAGCTTCTCCAAGGTCGTTCATTGAAAAACACTTATTCAAGTAGGCCTTAATGTTGTCCAAGAATTCTATATCATTTCCCATCAAAAGTATATGAGAAATGCTACAGAGCTCCCACTCACTTTCTTGTAAACGCAGGCTTCTCCATAAGTCTGCATAAACCCAAACGCTTTGATCATCTCATCAAAGCGAATATTCCAACTCCGAGATGCTTGCACCAGCCCATAAATGGATCGGTGGAGCTTGCATACTTTGTTAGCGTTCTTAGGATCGACAAAACCTTCCGGTTGTATCATATACAGCTCTTCCTTAAGATGCCCGTTAAGGAATGCCGTTTTGACGTCCATCTGCCATATCTCATAATCATAGTATGCGGCAATTGCTAACATGATTCGGACGGACTTAAGCTTCGCTACGGGAGAGAAAGTCTCATCATAGTCAATCCCTTGAACTTGTCGATAACCCTTAGCGACAAGTCGAGCTTTATAGATGGTGACATTTCCATCCGCGTCCGTCTTCTTCTTAAAGATCCATTTGTTTTCTATCGCTCGCCGATCATCGGGCAAGTCAGTCAAAGTCCATACTTTGTTTTCATACATGGATTCTATCTCGGATTTCATGGCTTCTAGCCATTTGTTGGAATCTGGGCCCGCCATGGCTTCTTCATAGTTTGAAGGTTCACCGTTGTCTAACAACATGATTTCCAGGACAGGGTTTCCGTACCACTCTGGTGCGGAACGTGTCCTTGTGGACCTACGAAGTTCAGTAGCAACTTGATCCGAAGTACCTTGATCATCATCATTATTTTCCTCTTCAGTTGGTGTAGGCATCACAGGAACATCTTCCTGAGCTGCACTACTGTCCCGCTCAATAGGTAGTACTTCATCGAGTTCTACTTTCCTCCCACTTACTTCTTTCGAGAGAAACTCTTTTTCTAGAAAGGATCCGTTCTTAGCATAAAGATCTTGCCCTCGGATCTTAAGTAGAAGGTATACCCAATGGTTTCCTTAGGGTATCCTATGAAGACGCATTTTTCCGACTTGGGTTCGAGCTTCTCAGGTTGAAGTTTCTTGACATAAGCATCGCATCCCCAAACTCTCAGAAACGACAGCTTAGGTTTCTTCCCAAACCATAATTCATACGGTGTCATCTCAACGGATTTAGACGGTGCCCTATTTAAAGTGAATGTAGCTGTCTCTAGAGCATATCCCCAAAATGATAGCGGTAAATCGGTAAGAGACATCATAGACCGCACCATATCCAATAGAGTGCGATTACGACGTTCGGACACACCGTTACGCTGAGGTGTTCCAGGCGGCGTGAGTTGTGAAACGATTCCACATTTCCTTAAGTATGTAGCAAATTCGTGACTTAAGTATTCTCCTCCACGATCTGATCGTACGAATTTTATCTTTCGGTCACGTTGATTCTCTACCTCATTCTGAAATTCCTTGAACTTTTCATAGGTCTCAGACTTGTGTTTCATCAAGTAGACATACCCATATCTACTCAAGTCATCTGTGAGAGTGAGAACATAACGATATCCTCTGTGAGCCTCAACACTCATTGGACCGCACACATCGGTATGTATGATTTCCAACAAGTTGGTTGCTCGCTCCATTGTTCCGGAGAACGGAGTCTTGGTCATCTTGCCCATGAGGCATGGTTCGCATGTGTCAAACGTTTCATAATCGAGAGACTCCAAAAGTCCATCAGCATGGAGTTTCTTCATGCGCTTGACACCAATGTGACCAAGGCGGCAGTGCCACAAGTATGTGGGACTATCGTTATCAACTTTACATCTTTTGGTATTCACGCTATGAATATGTGTAGCACTAGTTCGAGATTCATTAAGAATAAACCATTGACCATCGGAGCATGACCATAAAACATATCTCTCATATAAATCGAACAACCATTATTCTCAGACTTAAATGAGTAGCCATCTCGTATTAAACGAGATCCAGATACAATGTTCATGCTCAAACTTGGCACTAAATAACAATTATTAAGGTTCAAAACTAATCCCGTGGGTAAATGTAGAGGTAGCGTGCCGACGGCGATCACATCGACTCTGGAACCATTCCGGACGCGCACCGTCACCTCGTCCTTCGCCAGTCTCTGCTTATTCCGCAGCTCCTGCTGTGAGTTACAAATATGAGCAACGGCACCGGTATCAAATACCCAGGAGTTACTACGAGTACTGGTAAGGTACACATCAATTACATGTATATCAAATATACCTTTAGTGTTGCCGGCCTTCTTATCCGCTGAGTATTTGGGGCAGTTCCGCTTCCAGTGACCCTTCCCCTTGCAATAAAAGCACTCAGTCTTAGGCTTGGGTCCATTCTTTGACTTCTTCCCGGCAACTGGCTTACCGGGCGCGGCAACCTCTTTGCCGTCCTTCTTGAAGTTCTTCTTACCCTTGCCCTTCTTGAACTTAGTGGTCTTATTGACCATCAACACTTGATGTTCTTTCTTGATTTCAACCTCTGCTGACTTCAGCATAGAAAATACTTCAGGAATGGTCTTTACCATCCCCTGCATATTGTAGTTCATCACAAAGCTCTTGTAGCTTGGTGGGAGCGACTGAAGGATTTTGTCAATGACTGCCTCATCGGGGAGGTTAATATTCAGCTGGGTCATACGGTTGTGCAACCCAGACATCTTGAGTATGTGCTCACTGACAGAACTATTTTCCTCCATCTTACAACTATAGAACTTGTCGGAGATGTCATATCTCTCGACCCGGGCATGAGCTTGGAAAACTAGTTTCAGCTCCTCGAACATCTCATATGCTCCGTGATGCTCAAAACGCTTTTGGAGCCCCGGTACTAAGCTGTAAAGCATGCCGCACTGAACGAGGGAGTAATCATCAGCACGAGACTGCCAAGCATTCATAATGTCTTGGTTCTCTGGGACGGGAGCGTCACCTAGCGGTCCTTCTAGGACATATTGTTTCCTGGCAGCTATGAGGATGATCCTCAGGTTTCGGACCCAGTCCGTATAGTTGCTGCCATCATCTTTCAGCTTGGTTTTCTCTAGGAACGCGTTGAAGTTCGTGTTGACATGAGCGTTGGCCATTTGATCTACAAGACATATTTGCAAAGGTTTTAGACTAAGTTCATGATAATCGAATTATGAACTCCCACTCAGATTAGACATCCCTCTAGTCATCTAAGTGTTACACGATCCGAGTCGACTAGCCCGTGTCCGATCATCACGTGAGACGGACTAGTCATCATCGATGAACATTCTCATGTTGATCATATCTTCCATACGACTCGTGTTCGACCTTTCGGTCTCCGTGTTCCGAGGCCATGTCTGTACATGCTAGGCTCGTCAAGTTAACCCTAAGTGTTTTGCTGTGTAAAACTGTCTTACACCCGTTGTATGTGAACGTAAGAATCCATCACACCCGATCATCACGTGGTGCTTAGAAGCGACGAACTTTAGCAACGGTGCACGGTTAGGGGAGAACACTTCTTGAAATTGTTGTAAGGGATCATCTTATTTACTACCGCCGTCCTAAGTAAACAAGATGCATAAAACATAATAAACATCACATGCAATTATATAAAGTAGTGACATGATATGGCCAATATCATATAGCTCCTTTGATCTTCATCTTCGGGGCTCCATGATCATCTTGTCACCGGCATGACACCATGATCTCCATCATCATGATCTCCATCATCGTGTCTTCATGAAGTTGTCACGCCAACGACTACTTCTACTTCTATGACTAACGCGTTTAGCAATAAAGTAAAGTAAGTTACATGGCGTTCTTCAATGACACGCAGGTCATACAAAAATAAAGACAACTCCTATGGCTCCTGCCGGTTGTCATACTCATCGACATGCAAGTCATGAATCCTATTACAAAGAACATGATCTCATACATCACAATTCATCATTCATCACAACTTCTGGACATATCACATCACATGATCAATCGCTGCAAAAACAAGTTAGACATCCTCTAATTGTTGTTGCATCTTTTACGTGGCTGCAATTGGGTTCTAGCAAGAACGTTTTCTTACCTACGAATAACCACAACGTGATTTTGTCAACTTCTATTTACCCTTCATAAGGACCATTTTCATCGAATACGCTCCAACTAAAGTGGGAGAGACAGACACCCGCCAGCCACCTTATGCAACTAGTGCATGTCAATCGATGGAACCGGTCTCACGTAAGTGTACATCTAAGGTTGGTCCAGGCCACTTCATCCCACAATACCGCTGAAGCAAGATAAGACTAGTAGCGGCAAGCAAGTTGACAAGATCTACGCCCACAACAAAATTGTGTTCTACTCGTGCAAAGAGAACTACGCATAGACCTAGCTCATGATGCCACTGTTGGGGAATGTTGCAGAAAATTAAAAATTTTCCTACGGTTTCACCAAGATCCATCTATGAGTTCATCTAAGCAACGAGTCAAGGGAAGAGTTTGCATCTACATACCACTTGTAGATAGAGTGCGGAAGTGTTCAAGGGGATGGTGATGATGGAGTCGTACTCGTCGTGATTCGGATCACCGATGACCAAGTGCTGAACGGACAGCACCTCCGCGTTCAACACACGTACGGGACGGACGACGTCTCCTCCGTCTTGATCCAGCAAGGAGGAAGGAGAGGTTGAGGAAGGCAGCTCCAACGGCAGCACGACGGCGTGGTGTAGTTGGTGCAGCAGTACTCCGACAGGGCTTCGCCAAGCACGTACGGAGGAGGAGAGGTGTTGGGGAGGGGAGGGGCTGCGCCTTGAGTTGTGGTGTTGCAGCCCTCCCCTCACCCCTCTATATATAGGAGGAGAGGGGCAAGGGGGCCGGCCCTCTATGGGAAACCCTAGAGGGGGGCGGCGGCCAAAGGGTGGGGGGCTTGCCCCCCAAGCAAGGGGGTGCGCCCCCTTTAGGGTTTCCCCCCCCCCCCCAACCCTAGGCACATGGGCCCAAAGGGGGGGGGCGCGCCAAGCCCACTAGGGGCTGGCTGCTAGCCCTATGCAGCCCAAGTGGCCCCCCGGGAGGGGTGGTCCCTCCCGGTGGACCCCCGGAACCTTTCCGGTGGTCCCGGTACAATACCGGTATGACCCCGAAACTTTCCGGTGCCCGTTTAACAACTTCCCATATATAAAACTTTACCTCCGGACCATTCCAGGACTCCTCGTGACGTCTGGGATCTCATCCGGGACTCCGAACAACATTCGGTAATCACATACTTGTCTTCCTGATAACCCTAGCGTCACCGTACCTTAAGTGTGTAGACCCTACGGGTTCGGGAGACATGCAGACATGACCGAGACTCTCCGGTCAATAACCAACAGCGGGATCTGGATACCCATGTTGGCTCCCACATGCTCCTCGATGATGTCATCGGATGAACCACGATGTCGAGGATTCGATCAAACCCCGTATACAATTCCCTTTGTCAATCGGTACGTTACTTGCCCGAGACTCGATCGTCGGTATCCCAATACCTCGTTCAGTCTCGTTACCGGCAAGTCACTTTACTCGTACCGCAATGCATGATCCCGTGACCAAACACTTGGTCACCTTGAGCTCATTATGATGATGCATTACCGAGTGGGCCCAGAGATACCTCTCCGTCATACGGAGTGACAAATCCCAGTCTCGATCCATGTCAACCCAACAGACACTTTCGGAGATACCTGTAATGCACCTTTATAGTCACCCAGTTACGTTGTGACGTTTGGTACACCCAAAGCACTCCTACGGTGTCCGGGAGTTACACGATCTCATGGTCTAAGGAAGAGATACTTGACATTGGAAAAGCTCTAGCAAACGAACTAACCGACCTTTGTGCTATGCTTAGGATTGGGTCTTGTCCATCACATCATTCTCCTAATGATGTGATCCCGTTATCAATGACATCCAATGTCCATAGTCAGGAAACCATGACTATCTGTTGATCACAACGAGCTAGTCAACTAGAGGCTCACTAGGGACATATTGTGGTCTATGTATTCACACGTGTATTACGATTTCCGGATAATACAGTTATAGCATGAATAAAAGACTATTATCATGAACAAAGAAATATAATAATAACACTTTTATTATTGCCTCTAGGGCATATTTCCAACAGTCTCCCACTTGCACTAGAGTCAATAATCCAGTTACATTGTGATGAATCGAACACCCATAGAGTTCTGGTGTTGATCATGTTTCGCATAAACCAGGATATCATCAATGAACACTACGATGAACTTATCCAAAAAATCCATAAACACTTTGTTCATCATGTTCATAAAATAGGCAGGTGCGTTAGTCAGACCAAATGGCATAACGGTATACTCATACAGCCCATACCTGGTGGTAAAAGCTATCTTCGGAATATCCTGTTCTCGAATCTTCAACTGGTGGTATCCTGATCGCAGATCGATCTTGGAAAATACCTTAGCTCCTTGCAATCGATCAAACAGATTGTTGATCATAGGTAGTGGGTACTTGTTCTTGATCGTTACTTCATTCAATCCTCGATAATCAACAACCATCCTTAACGATCCATCCTTCTTCTCCACTAGTAGTACTGGCGATCCCCAAGGCGAAGAACTTGGGCGAATATATCCTTTATCCAGTAACTCCTTAATCTGCTTCTTAATTTCCACCAAATCCTTTGCTGGCATCCTATATGGTCTCTTTGATATTGGACATGTGCCTGGCAATAGCTCAATCAAAAACTCAATATCTCTATCCGGTGGCATGCCTGGCAACTCCTCTGGAAATACATCAGGGAAATCCCTTACCACTGGTACTTCCTCCTGCACAACTCCTGTTAGGAAATTTACTTGAGTCCTCTTAGGCACATGCCGGGATACATACTTGATCCTTCTCCCTTCTGGGGTGGTAAGCAAAATTGACTTACTAGCACACTCAATATTCCCTTCATACTTTGATAACCAATCCATGCCTAATATCACATCCAATCCTTGAGATTACAATACTATTAGGTCTGAGGGAAAAACGTAGTTACCAATCCTTAATGGTAACCGATCACACCATAGACTAGCCACATACTCTGCTCCGGGCGAGGTTACTAACATGGGTGACCTAAGGGCTTGGGTTGGTAGGTTATACTTATCCACAAATCCCCTTGAGATGTATGAATGTGATGCGCCAGTATCAAAAAGAACGAGTGCAGTAAATGACTTAACCAAAAACTTACCTATTACTGCATCGGGCTGAACTTCAACCTCCTCCACGCTAACGTGGTTCACCTGTCCCCTATTGAAAGGGTTCGGCTTCTTCCCAGAACTTCCATTGCTATTTCCTTTTTGCAATTCAGGACATTCATTTGCATAATGTCCTGTCTTCGAACACTTAAAACAAGTGACTTGGCTTAAGTCCTTCTTGGCTGGGGTTGAGGGGTTGGTGTGGTTCTGGCCGTTGCTTCCTCCATTGCCATTTTCATTCTTGGTGCCATTGTGATTGTGCGAGCTACCTCTTCCATGGGTATGTTGAAAATGTCCTCCCGATCTAGGGGTAAAATGTGGCTTCCGGTGAGCTCCTGAATTGTATTTTCCTTGTCCATACTTCCTCTTGCGATTCTCAATCTGTTGCTGCTTCCCTTCAATCATAAGAGCATGATCTACCAACTCCTGGTAGTTGTTGAAGGTTGCTACCATCAACTGCATGCTCAACTCATCATTCAGTCCTTCTAGAAACTTCTCCTTCTTAGCTGCATCCGTAGCGACGTCATCTGGGGCATAACGTGCTATCATACTAAATTCCTCCACATACTGGCCAACTGTCCTTCCTCCTTGGTGCAAGTTGCGAAACTCACGCTTCTTCATGGCCATAGCTCATGTTGAAACATGTGCAGTACGAAAAGCCTGCTGAAACTGGTCCCATGTGACAGTGTCGACTGGGAAAGTGGCGGTGAAATTCCCCCACCATGATGCTGCGGGTCCTTCTAGCTGATGTGCGGCAAGCTTCACCTTCTCCGCATCTGTACATCCTGCTGTGGTCAACTCCCTAGCTGTCTTGCGGAGCCAATCATCCGCTACTATCGGCTCGGTGCTACTGGAAAACACCGGTGGATTCAGCCTAAGAAAACGGGCTAAGTGGTCAACAGGTGGTGGTGGTGGTGGTGGGTTGTTGTTGTTGTTCCCCTGATTCTGATTCTGGACTAGCAACTGCATCAATGTGTTCTGCTGCTGGATCAACTGGGTGAGCTCCGGTGGAAAGGTAAATCCGGGGTCACGTCTTGGAGGCATCTGAGGGTTTAGAAAAGATGAGATATAAGAATAGAGGGGGTCTAAAGAGAAAACACTACCCATATGCACATGAGGCAAAAGCAAACAATTCACTTCAATCAATCAAACAAGGGCATACAATCGATCTATCTATCGCAAGATTGCTCGGACTACTATATTTACATGGTGGACTACTACTACTAATGAGGTGGTCTACTAGAAATATTCTTCGGTCGTTGACTCCATAATATCTGCTCCAGCTTCATCAACATAGTCAACATCGCTACTATCTGCTTCCGAGTCAATGCCGTCGATGATGATGTAGTCTTCCGGGCTAATCTCCTGGGGTTCTTCGTCTCCATCTACTGGCGTAGGGCCTCCCATAAATATTCCAATCTTCTTGATCAGGTCGTCATTCTTCTCCACCAATACTTCAATTTCTTCTTCATAATCTTCCCGTGTAGCCTTGAGTTCTTCCTCCAATTCCTTGATTCTTGTCTTAGCCTTCTTCAGATCTATCATGTCGGCGCACATCTGGTTCTCCTGTCGTCGAATGTGCTGATTTAACTCCTAGATAAAAGCTGCGATTGATCTATCCTTCCTGGTGCTGATCATCTCCCAGTGTTCATCTCGGCACCCACAAATCTGGTAGATAGTATCCTTGAGATCCTTGCGGTAGACTTCTCCAATGCGTCCCATGGCGATGTGAGCTGCCATGCTCTTTCCTAGACTCCAAGTTGGTGCATAAAAAGAAAACTCTATGGGCTCAGTGACTGGCATGAACGTCCTTCCTGGTACTTGAACTTGAATCATCCAGCGCTCTTCTTCAGGTAAAGTGGCGTTGTAGGTTCCTGTGAAGCTTGGTACTCCTATGTTCAGGTATCTAGTGACTTCCTTCAAGTGACGTCCAAAGGGTGTATCTTCATCTGGTTGTGTGAACTTGTTCCTTGCATCCGCCATCCTAAAGAGTAGAAAAGATGAGAGGTCAGAAGAGAAGAGAGTGAATAGTGATCTAGGTCTTTAGCTTAGTGGTCGTGTCCTACAGTCAGTGTGTGCTCTGATACCATCTCTGTAGCGACCAGACCTCAAACAATCTGATCTCTTTGCTCCGGTGTCATCCCTGGATCAGTAATGCTGACACCACATAGTACTCGAAGGATTTATAACAGAGTAGCAATCACACACTTATTACATCGAGTGTCTCAAAAGAGAACTTATTACAATAAATATGGCTTAAGGCCATCTAATAACGATAATAGCGGAAGGCTTGGAAGATAAGTGAGTCCATCAACTCCAATGGCATCACTGAGTATAGAACCACGACCTAAAAACTCCTTAATCGTCGTCTGAAAAGTCTGCAACATTAACGTTGCAGCCCGAAAACGGGTCAGCACATGGAATATGCTGGCAAGGTAACACATAGAGAGTAATGGAATGAAACAGCTATACTATATGCATATTTGGCTGGTGGAAAGCTCTATGGTTACTATTTTGCGTAAAGCCAATTTTTCCCTACTTCAAAGGAATAAAATTTAATTACTATCATGGTGGTTGTTAAACATTGAGAATGGTTGACAGCATTCTCAATCCCAATTAAGCATCATCATTAAACATAACCCAACAAAATTAATTTAGAGTAACATGTTGAGATTCACATGAAAATCCAAGTACTAGATACTCAAAACGTCCATAACCGGGGACACGGCTAACCATGATTAGTTTATTACACTCTGCAGAGGTTTGCGCACTTTTCCCCACAAGACTCGATCGCCTCCGTTTGGTTTCTCGCACTACATGGTGTTTGAGAAGACGGATGACCGAGACATAGTCTTTCAGAAGCGCTAGCACCTTACTATCGGGTAGACCGTACCACCTACATCCCCTACATCTGCTAGTCTACCACTGTAAGAGTTCGCATGGCTTAGTTAACTATGCTAGAGCCCATAATAGCTTGTGGCTGCACACGGAAGTTTCTAGTATGAATAGAGTCATGAGCCCTTTGAGCCTGGGTGGCGGTCCAAAAGAAAACAGGCAAGTCCTGGAATACCCAGGTGCCTCAATCCACCCAGATGTGTGTTTAAGTTGCCACCTTAGATAAACCATTAATTAACAATCTCACATCTGTCATGGATATCACTCACCCAATCCACGTCTACTAGCATAGCATGGCATAATAAGCAAACATAGAAGTAACTCCCAAAGGTTTGATAATAAACAGGTAATAGGTACTACCTCATCTACTTCCCATCCCACAATTTAATTAGATCCTAATCATGCAATGTGTGAGTATTGATCTAATGCAATAAAACTGGGTAATAGAAAGGTATGATCAAAGTGTTACTTGCCTTGCTGATGATCCGCGAAACCTAACGATTCGAAGTAACAGGCGGCGCACTCTGGGTATTCTATCGCAGACAAACAAACAAGCATACAATAAGTACTCATCTAATGCACAGGTAAAACTCAAATAAGAGATCTAACCAGAAGGTTCAACTTAAGAACTCCGGTTGGCAAAAAGAATCAAATCGAACGAAGCAACGAAAGTCAAACGGCGAAAGAAAACAACTTCGTTCTAGTAATCTGGATCTAGGGCAAATTTTACAGTCGCAAAATCCTGTTTAAGTTGGTTAAACGGATAGAGGGTTTCGAGACGAATCCCTAGGCGCTTGAATCGCCTGATTCCGATAAACGAGCGAAAAGTTAAACTAAAACGAAAATCGGATCAGGAATCGCGATCAGAAAAATCGTGGATTTAATTCGAGAAAAAGAAAAACGACGAACACCGAATATTTTTTCTCTTTTTTCGGCATGGAAAACGAGGCGCGACGAACCTCAGGCGGCGGGATCGTCGGCGGCGGTGGCGGCGGCCCCGGCGGCACGCGCGGATCGAGGCGGGGCTGATGGGCTGGGGCGGCTCGGGGCGGCGCTATTTAAAGGCTGCCCCCGGGCGGTGTCCCGGTCGGATACGGCCCGAAGTCGGTTCGTTTTTTTATTCCACTCGGAAGAAAAATAAAAAGAAATACTAAACGGACTCCAAAAATTCCGAAATAAATTTTCACGGTCTTCTAAAATCAAGCCACACAAGGTGAACATTTATTTGGGCCCTAAATGCAATTTTGAAAAACCCACATTTTTCCTAAATTCAAATAAAACACGGAAAAACTCCAAAATAAAATCTTATTTGATTTATTATTAAATCCTCAATATTTCTTTATTTTGGGAAAGTCATTTTATTCCCTCTCTCATATTTTTGTAATAGAAATAATTGATGATAAAATAAATAAAATCAAATGATCCTATTCTCAAAATTTGAGAAAACTCAAATATGAAAATAACGAAATCCCCAACTCTCTCCGTGGGTCATTGAGTTGCGTAGAATTTCTAGGATCAACCAAAATGCAAAATAAAATATGATATGCATGATGCTCTAATGTATAACATTCCAAATTGAAAATTTGGGATGTTACACAAATGTCGCGGGAAGACATTCGAACATGGATAGCCTGTCAGCGTCTCGACATGAAGCCTTTCACTAAGCTCAAGGACTATCTCCCTGACTTGGATGGATGGAACGACATGTTGGAGTGATTGTCGATATATGACAATGTGTCCGTTTAGTCCATACTTTCGGTATGACAAAACTTTGAGTTATGCACGGTGAAACTTTATTTGTGATGTAATTAAACCGTCCTCCTCCTCGAGTAGCGAAAATCACTCTAGTTAGGGCATTTTGGGGTACGATGAACTATGTTATTTATGCTTATGATATGTTGTTTCTATTTTTGCCAAGTCTGTCTCTTTCTGTTGCTCAACAATATATGTTGCATATCATCGACTCATGTGATGATGCAGGTGCATAGATCATAGATGGCGAAGAAGTGCTACGCCAGGAGTATATATACGACAAGTGGCCGGAGTGTCAGGCCCAGGTGTACCGGTTTCCGGTTTCCGAGCGATAGGCAGTAGTTAGTTTAGGTTCACGCTAATGCGAGAGAGGGATACGAACTCATGTACTCAAAGTGATAGCTCTTCTCGCGTATATCATTGTTTAGATGGATGATGATGTATTTGCAAGTAATCGAGACTTGTATCGCTATTTTCGAGATGATGACGAGAGACCACTTTGTGTTGGATGATGATTATGATGAGATTATTTGTATGTATATGCTATGATTACATCTGTGGTCTCACAGGCATTTGTATGTGTATCATGATGACATTTGTATGTGCCAAAGATTCTTCTATAAAGCCTGTTCAAATACAAAACAAATATGCCAAAAAAACAAAAAACTACTAAAATTAGAAGTAGCGAGTGGAGAAAAGTTAGCAGCAGCGCGGTAGTAGCAGTAGAGCGCACGGAAGAAGCACGCTATAGCTATTAGCAGTAGCGAGCTTCCACTAAGCGCGCTGCTGCTACACTTGTGTTGCAGTAGCGCTGGTGAGCCCGTGCTACTGCTATGTGTTAGTTGTAGCGCCTTATTAGTAGCGCCGGTCCGCGCGCTACTGATACACCTAAAACCCACGCTGCTGCTAGCCTTTTCCTTAGTAGTGTAGGCTTGCTAGACGGTGATGGGTTGGATGAGATTTATCATGTAATCGAGTTAGTTTTGTTAGGGTTTGATCCCTAGTATCCACTATGTTCTGAGATTGATGTTGCTATGACTTTGCTATGCTTAATGCTTGTCACTAGGGCCCGAGTGCCATGATTTCAGATCTGAACCTATTATGTTTTCATCAATATATGAGAGTTCATGATCCTATCTTGCAAGTCTATAGTCACCTATTATGTGTTATGATCCGTTAACCCCGAAGTGACAATAATTGGGATACTTACCGGTGATGACCATAGTTTGAGGAGTTCATGTATTCACTATGTGTTAATGCTTTGGTCCGGTACTCTATTAAAAGGAGGCCTTAATATCCCTCAGTTTCCACTAGGACCCCGCTGCCATGGGAGGGTAGGACAAAAGATGTCATGCAAGTTCTTTTCCATAAGCACGTATGACTATATTCGGAATACATGCCTACATTACATTTATGAATTGGAGCTAGTTCTGTGTCACCCTAGGTTATGACTGTTACATGATGAACCGCATCCGGCATAATTCCCTATCACCGATCCATTGCCTACGAGATTTCCATATATTGTTCTTCGCTTATTTACTTTTCCGTTGCTATTGCTATCATCACCACAAAATGCCAAAAACACTACTTTTGCTATTGTTACCTTTTGCTACCATTACCACTACTATCATAATACTTTGCTACTAAATACTTTTCTGCAAATATTAAGTTTCCAGGTGTGGTTGAATTGACAACTCAGCTGCTAATACATGAGAATATTCTTTGGTTCCCCTTGTGTCGAATCAATAAATTTGGGTTGAATACTCTACCCTCGAAAACTGTTGTGATCCCCTATAATTGTGGGTTATCACAAGGAGAGTTCCTCCTTCCGAACTCCAAGATAGTCTTCGGACAAAAAAAACGTGTCCGGATCTGCAACACACAGCCGTAGAGAGTATAATATTTCACGAATCCAATCTGCTGACTACTTTAGTAACGTGACATCACGCTTGCTCGGTCATTATTTAGAACCGTTTCCTGTCCCGCCGTTCCATGTTTCGGGGCGTGGTTTTTGTTGGCATGTCCTGTCAAAGCAGAGATCGTGTCCTCTTATCGCGGGATTCTCATAAATACGAGCGTGGGTAACCCAACCGTCCTGCGGGAAAGATTCCTTAGGAATAGGCAGGTTCTCAGGCTTAAGAGGAGGCGTTTAATACCCGCTGCCTTTATAAAGGAACCAAGGGCCGTCTCTTTTATGCCAAACCTCTACTCAGCCTTCCCAACCTCGAGTTCTAGCACCCAAGGTTCGACTTCATTTCTTCAAGCCTCCCCATCATGTCCGAACCCAGCCCTCAAGGCTGATGGGTGGCTTCCTCCGTTATAGAGGAGGATATTGTGAAGCTTCGGGCGGCCAGATACTTGACCGCGGAGATCCACCATAGGCTTCCTGCTCAAGGACAGGTTATCCCGACCCCCAGATCTAGCGAGAGGGTCGTATTCATCTCCCACTTCCCCCGAGGGCTAGGGTTCGCTCTCCACCCCTTCGTCCGGGGGCTAATGTTTTATTACGGACTAGATTTTCATGATCTAGCTCCCACTAAAAAAATAAACTTCCGTGATGATACGTGTTTGTCACAGTAGGTCGTGTTTTTTGTCATGCATGTACATCCATGACAAATTTATGACAGAATCAAGATAGTCATACATGTGATGTCGTAGAAGTGTTCCATGACAATAAATCGCGTGTCACAGAAGTGCTTTCGTCAACGGTGACCGACACGTGGCATCCCCCGTAACGGAACGCCGTTAAGCTATCGGGTCGGGTTTTGGATCCGATAACCCATTAACAGCCCCGACCAATGGGGATTTTCCACGTGTAAAATCATCATTGGCTAGAGGAAACACGTGTCGGCTCATCATTGGGACAGATGTCATCCACTCATTGGACAGGAGGCGCCTATGATAGGTCGACACGTGGCACGGCCCAACAGTGGCCTATTCCAGTGAAAAAGGCCGACCCAGTAAAAATTAGCAGGCCGGCCCATATAAGGCCTACTTGTGTCAGGTCCATTTAAGCCCATGGCCCATACGAGATGTGCCAATTCGGCCCGTTAAAGATTTGACACCATTGCAGCCCATCGTCAGTTTGATCCCGTTAACAGCCCGCTATATATTTGGGCTCAATATCGGCCCGATGAGATTTCGGCCTGTTAACGACCCATTTAATGGATGGGCCAATTTTCAGGATGTACATCTTTTGGCCTTTTAGCGACCCATTTAAATGTTGGGCTAATTTCCGGCCCGGTGTGTCTTTCAGCCTGTTGACGGCCCATAAATCTGATGGGCCATTTGTAGTCGGACCTGAGTTTCGGCCTTTTAGCGGCCCATTTAAGTGTTGGGCCAATTTCTGGCCCGGTGTCACTTTCAGCCTGTTGACGGCCCATAAATCAGTTGGGCCAATTGTAGTCGGACCTGAGTTTTGGCCTTTTAGCGACCCATTTAAGTGTTGGGCCAATTCCCGGCCCTATGTGCCTTTCGGCCTGTTAACGGACCATAAATGAGTTGGGCCATTTGTAGTCGGATCTTAGTTTTGGCCTCTTAACGGCCCATGCCCTTCATGGTCCAATACCAGCCCGGTTTCTCTTACGGCCTGCTAAAGGCCCACAACACAGTTGGGCCATATACAATACGACCTGACTTTCGGCCTCTTAGCGGCCCATGCTCTTCATGGTCCAATACAAGCCTGTTGTCTCTTTCGGCCTGCTAAAGGCCTACAGTATAGTTGGGCCATATGTAGCCCAAACTTAGTAACGGCCTGTTAATGGCCCGTGAAATAAATTGGGGCCACCTGTTGCCCGCTTCGATGTCGGCCTGTTAACGACCCGGGAGGTAAGAGGGCCGAGCATTAACTTTCGGCCTAGTAATGGCCTATTAACTTAATGGGCCCACTAAAGTTCGTTCATGTCTTTAGGCCAAATTAGATAATTTGAGTCCATTACGACGAGCAAAGGTACGGCATACAGGGAATAACGTTGCACATCCAGAATATATTACAGGAAATTACATCCACTGGGCAATCAAAGATTGATGCCAGTGCAAATAAATGAGCAGAACCTAACCATCTACAACGTCACAATCTGCAACCTCGGCACAGATGACGCCCATAAGCATGTGGGCAAGTTCTTGCTGCTTTGCCACACTGTCTCTGAAAACATTGATCAGTTATTGTGTCGCACGACTCTGCACCTCTGATTCATCCACCATTTCCATCATTGCTTCAGCCATTAATTGGTTCACAAACATACATTTATTCCGTTGCATTCGAGACAGAGGATACTGAACAGATTCAGATGGCAATTTTGGCAGGCTTGTATTATTGATAGTGGAGAGTGTCTTGACTACTGCATCATAACATAAATTAGGACGGGAACCAAACAGATTAATCATGTGTTATTGCCATATTACCTAGCCTAGATTTACTGGAAAGAAACAATGGAGTTGCCTTGCTGTTTTCAGAGTTTGTCTTCTTATCTTCAGCAGCCTGCACAAAATTAACACACTAGCATTGCTATCATTGGCCAAGTCAGATAATAGGAAAGCAACATTAACACAACGAACGTTTGGGCAACTAGCCTACACCAAATTAACAGAATATGGCATAGCTATCATCAGCCAGGTAAGGTAATACGAAAGCAACATCGACACAATGAATGAATGGGCAACCAGAGAAGCACTACAATTCAGTAATGTGTGTGATATGAGATAGCACATTCATGCAGCTCAGTACGCAAAACTACCAGGCAGTTTTCCTTACAAAAATCAACATTGGCGCCTTTAACATTTTGCTACAACTAATTTTAGATCAGATAAAGGTTAGATTCATGCCAATTAACAAAATACATGCTGATGTAAAAATATAGTGATATACAACAGGTACTTACATCAGCACTGGAGCTCAGAGAATTCCCGCAAGATATTTTCCTTGAATACGGTCCCAATGGAGGAAGTCTTGTATCGTTTAACCTTATTTTCTAAAAGAGAGACGGGTAAGAAACATGTAGAAAATATGATCAGAATGCTATAAAATTTCATGATGCAAGGATACACACACGCTTCTTGGAATGGAGTTGACATTCTTTTGCTGGACTGGAGCAGACTAGTTCTTTGGCCACTGGAATCCGCTTATTATTAGTGGGAGTTGGGTTTCTCTGTCCTAGAGCAGTATCTATGAAAAAAGGAGTTGGTTTATTATCTCCTGGCATTTGGATCTTTTGCAAAGACCTGGTTTGTAACCCTTCAGATTCTAACATAGCCGTCTTCCCCTTGCATGCCTTATATAGAAGAATGGTGATTTAGTTATAAAACATGCTACAGCAGAGATGGAATAGGTACTGAAGAATAGAAAGGCATGACATATTGACGTGTATTCACTCCATCCGGAAATAAATGGATGGGTCTAGGCGTATTTTAGTTCTAGATACATCCAGTTTTATCCATTTCTGCGACATTTAATCCGGATGGAGGGAGTATGATGTAAGAGCTAGGGATACAACAGGACAACGCAGTAAAAAAACACTGAAAAACCCACTGCAAAACCAAAGTATTCAAACCCACTGATATGAGATAGTACACTCATGCAGCTCAGGATGCAAAACTACCAGGCAGTTTTCCTTGCAAAAATCAACATTGTGGCCTTTAATCATACATTTTGCTACAACTAAATTTAGATCAGATAAAGGTTGGGTTCACACCGATTAACAAAATACATGCTGATGTAAAAATATAGTGATATACAACAGGTACTTACATCTACATTGGAGCACAAAGAATTCCTGCAAGAATATTTCCTCATAAACGATACCATTGCAGAAAATCTTCTATCTGTTAAGATTATTTTCTAAAAGAGAGATGGGTAAGAAACATGTAGAAAATATGATCAGTATACTATAAAATTTCATGATGCAAGGATACGCACACGCTTCTTAGAATTGAGTTGACATATTTTTGCTGGACTGGAGCGGACTAGTTCTTTGGCCACTGGAATCTGCTTATTATCAGTAGGAGTTGGGTTTCTCTATGCTGGAGCAGTATCTATAAAAACTAGAGTTGGTTTATTATCTCCTGGCGTTTGGATCTTTTGCAAAGGCCTTGTTTGTAACCCTTCAGATTCTAACATAGTCGTCCTCCCCTTGCATGCCTTGTATAGAAGAATGGTGCTTTAATTATAAAACATGCGACAGCAGAGAGATGGAATAGGTACTGAAGAATAGAAAGGCATGACATATTGACATGTATTCCCTCCATCCGGAAAAAAATGGATGGGTCTAGGCGTATTTCAGTTCTAGATACATCCTTTTTTATCCATCTCGGCAACATATAATCCGGACGGAGGGAGTATGGTGTAAGAGCTAGGGATACGACAGGACAACACTGGAAAAAACACTAGTTGAATGTAAAACTATATGCTAGTGGAATACGTACAGAAATAACTAAGGCAACATACACGTGTATGATTGGGAAAATAAGATGGCATTGCAACAAAGCACTAGAACAACACTTCAATGTAAAAAAACATGGTATGGTAGACAGATGAAGTACATATTGATGAATAACAATGCATAAGATATTCAGAAGCATGATGTCCAAATTAAGCAAATGGCATTGCGATAGAGTAGAATGACAGTACTTGAATTTGAAAACATGTTATCATGAATGGAATAGGTACTGAAAAACAGGAAGGCATGACATATTTACATGCATGATCAGCATGCTAAGCACATGGCATTGCAACAGAGTAGATACACTCCAGGACATTATATGCATGTTGTACCCATATCACAGGCCAAGTTAGAGCAAGGACCTTGTGGGGTGAAGAGGATTCATCATCTTTCTGCAAGTCTTCTGAGAAACTGCCTTTACATGTTCCATCATATTGGGTATCATTGACATCAAGTTTATTGGCCTTTACATTGCTCTGTGAGGTTCTTGTGGATATATCAGTGTGTGCAATTATGTTGACATGCATGGAAGACAACTAGTAGTTAGATTTATGTAATGAGTGCCTGTAGGAGATGACATAAATAGTAGGACTGGGGTTAACTAGCAGCAACAGGTCTCATAAACTAAAGGGAGAACAAAGATGAAAGCTACAAAATATGTATCGTTTGTAGTCGAGATTAACTAGATGGCACACAAAAGTATTAAAGAACAACATAGGAAATACTAGAAGTGGTATAATACTATAATCACCAGCCTGTGGGATAGCATTAGCTGATGGATGATAACTATGGAACAGTGTTACCTAAAGAACAAGTATCTTAGCTGAACTATGGAACAACGTTAACTCCTGAACAAGACCCATAAGCGATCAACATGAATATACAGTGAAATGTGATGATCTATTTTCCATGCTTAGATGAATAACAAAGCCATAAATGTTGCACACAAGTAAGATGAGGGTACAACCTATCTGGCTGCCATCCATAGGAGTTAGCATCATGTGCTGACTTGTCGATGGACCTGCAGTTGTTGTGGCTGTGCATGTCGGGCACGCGCATTCGATGCAGGGAACTGTTGAGTGGGGACTATAGCTCCCTTCTGGTGTATGCTTCCCTTGTTGGAGCAGCTGCGGTGAGTCGGAAAATGGTGTGTCTGAAGATGCAGATAACACATAATGTTAAGAACGACATATCTCTTTGATCTGAAGAAATACACTAAGAGATCAACGGCAAGGTACGAGAGTGGTCACACGTCTGTTGACTGAAGACTAAATTGGGGTCACACGGTTTTATTTTATTTTGGTATTGTCCGATCTACGCCGGATGGCTGGCCATCTTGTGCCTCCCGGCTGACACTGTTCGGAATCTTTCCCGAAGAGCCAGCGACCAACGGCAGAGCAGCCTGCCTCCGCCGTCCGTGGCCCCGGCCAAAACCCCGCTCCCCGCCCCACCGCACTGCCGTGGTTGCGCGGCCCCCGGGCCAATCCACAAAGACTCCCGGTCATCCAGATCCGGCGGCGGCAGTACCTTCAACCCACGCAGCTCTAAAAGATAGCCATCTAAGCGCTGCTTCCGCGTCGAACTTGCGGCCCCACACCCATACGTTAGACACCAGCCAACTGGCAGCCTAGGAGCTCCGCTGCCTCGAGGGGTGCTGCTTCCCATTGCAAATCGATTGGCCCAGAATAAAAATTCAGACAACTGACACCTAAATAAAGTGATTTGAGATGAGGGTGCGACCTATCTGGTGGCATGGTGAAGTAGGCAGGTCCAGCTGCCGAGTCGGTGAGGCCAGCGCGGTTGCGGTGGCGACCGGCGGCAGGGAAAGAGCGATGTCGCGACGGTCGATGGCTACGCCGAAGCAGCGCCAGGACTCTGGACAGATCCGAAGTTGGAGCCGCTCCGGTGCCGTGAACAACGGCGGGGGTGAATCGGCTCCGGTACGGTTCACGTGGCTGTCGTCGAGGCAGCACCAGCAGCACGGAGTAAGAGGCACACGGTCCAGTGCATGATGGAAAATGGACAGAGTCTCCGGCATTAGGGAGGAGGGCGGCTGTGAAATAGGTGCGGTGGGGCGCCATGGAGGTGGGGCTGAGGTTTCATGGCTCGGGAGAAGGGAGCTTCCCGGGGAGAAGGTGATTTGGCGCCCACGAGGTATGAATGGGGGCGGGCGGGGGAAATTGGGAGGGGAGTGGAACCATGTCTTATGGATGCATTTGTCTGAAATGTGAGGGGGAGTTACAGTTCTACCCTTGCCTATAGGCTTCTCGGCATGGGTCTGTGTACTGAGGGTCGGGGATAGTAGAGTAACTTTGCTTCTCTGGGCGAGAGCAATTTCGGGCGAGGAGGGTGTGTTTTGAACTATAGTGGGCACGAGCGATTTCGGGCGAGGAAAGCGTGTTTTGAAATAGTGGGCGCGAGCTATTTCGGGTGAGGAGAGCATGTTTTGCCGACCATGGTTTATGAATTATTCGGCACATGTCATTTCGGCCGAGGAGAAGGTGCGCTTGGATGAAGTTATGAACCTACCCTCGATGTACAATGGGCCAATTGATGCGTGTCCCACATAGGACGGTAATTTCGCGTCTCCCATTTATTTGCTCAGGCGAATTCCACCGAGTAGAGAGGATGTTCAACGGTTCGTTCAAATTTTGGGAGAACGAGCATCCACGTCTACCTTACCAAGTCGATTCGGATCAAGTTTTGAAATATTAGCTTGCCACTTCTTTTTTAGATGGAGAGATGATGCTCGGGAGTAATGTGTTTTTACATGCTCGTTGCTAGCGATTTACTATATGACAAATAGTTGACCCACTCAAAAACGCGAATCAAACCCAAAATGAAATATCTCGATTCAATGAAATAGCTCGTTCAGTAGGTCAAAATAGTGAACTAAAACCAAAATTGAACACCTCAATCGAGTAGCATGTTGTACAGTATTATAGTACTCCATGAACATGTTGAAAGTCAAATTAATGAACTTGTTTGATATACACATATATCCGTTCATGTGTGGATTGCAGACATGTTCTCCAATTTAAATATTTGAATGCAAGTTTATATCGAAACATGGTTTATATCAGTCTTTGATGCATAAAAGGCGACCTCCCCCTCTCTCAGACTCCTGTTCTCTCTCTCTCTCTATCTCTATCTCTCTCTCTCTCCGACAATCTTCAATTTTGTCGCATGCATCCGACACAAAAACCTTGTTCGTCCCTCTCCCTTTCTCTCTATCTCTCTCTCTTTGTGTGTGTGGGGGGGGGTCTTTCTAGTTCGCATGCATATATACACCATCTATAGGTCTCTCTCGCACACTATGTATGACACTCTAGCTAGTCCAAGCTAGATATCTTGGGTGCACTCATTGTACGCACGCAGATTCCTTGGCTCTTTGCCTGTAACTCTCTCACGCACCACTATGTCGTCTCGGAGCTCTTCCCCCCTCTCTCAAACTCTCCGTCCACCTGGGTCACACATACACATGCATATCTCACTCGCACTCGATAGGCCCATCTAAAACTTTATCTCTCCCCCTCGTTCTCTCTCCATCTCACACGCGCGCACACACACACACAACCTCATGCCCAGCTAGCCAAGTATGATGGTCTCTCACTCAATCGTAGGCACACGCAGTCCCCCCTATATGTATATGACTAGCTAATCTTAGTCTCCATCACAAACATGTGCATGGTCTATCTCGATTTTTGTCGGGGCATCTTTCTATCGCGCACGCACTCCCTCGATCTCCCACCCATATAGTCCCCTCACGATCTCGACGGGATCTCTCTATGACAAACACACCCTCTCTCCCTCCCCATGCGTCCATGCCATCCATGTGTCCCTCTCGACCTTTGTTCCTTGTTGGCCACACCTCTATTGGACATGTGCTACAGGGGTGTCTCTCTCCGTTGAAAACAATCACACACTAGCTATCTTCGTGTATCTCCTCGCCTCTCTTTTCCATCTCGGAGATGCATGCGTGATATGTTCGCATAAGAAATGAAAAAAACACACTCTCTCTAATTTATCGTTTGTTGTCACTTTCTCTTTCACACACATACTCTTTTTGCACACTTACTCATTCTCCTTCACACGCACTTGGTCTGTCTTGACTGAGGCACTCTCCTCGGTCCATAGCATATAGATTTATTGAAAAGTCAAACATCACAAAGTTTGACCATGTACATGGAGAAAAAGAATTACATCTAGTACGGCAAACATATACCACTAGATTCACCATGAGATTTAGTTTTGTATGATGTATCTTTGGTATTGTAGATATAAATAACATTTGCGTAAACCTGATCAAAGTTTCCAAAGTTTGACTTCTAAAAAATTTACATGCACTGCATTATCAAGCGGATGGAATATCTCTTTCCCCCTCTCAGCTATCTGACGCACCACTCAGCCTTATCGGGGCTCCTCAATCTCTCTCAAACTTTATTGGTCAGTTTGGTTCGTGACCTGACCCTCATGCCTTGATGGCCGGTACTGCCTGGTGTGGACATGAGATGTAAAATATTTCTGCCTGGCCAGGCTTGTGTGGTGCTGAAGCGTTTGGTTCATGCCTGGGCCAGGCAAAGCATCAACGTCCCATCAATCAATCCATGCATCAATTATTTAATGCTAATATCCATCCATGCTGATGTTTGCCTTGTGGCCACACGACCAGGCATGACCAGGCGTTCGAAATCGGTCGCCTGGGCCAGGCTACTTGCAGTGTCTGGAGTTCAGCCAGGCTAATTAAAGTGCAAGGGAACTCAGGCCAGGCGGGCATTCTTTTTCACAGGTTAGCAACCAAACAAGCGTGCATGAAATCCAGCCACAACCCCAGGCCAGGCAAAAGATGCTCAGGACGCAAGCCAAACTGGCCTTATATCTCCCTGGTTCACACATACACATGTCTCGCTCGCGCTATACATATAGACCCATCCAACACTCTCTGCCCTT